>NC_080069.1:101690462-101977962 GCF_949987535.1 Balaenoptera acutorostrata | reverse complement strand
ACCCCCCCTCCATGAGCCGATCCATTAGTTGGGTCATATTGCATGTCCCGTGAGGTGCAGAAACATGTGGAAAGGGGCTGCAAAGCTGTTTACGCACAGCTATTGGGAACTACCAACACTCTAATAACAAGCAGGGAGGTATGTGACTTTTGAAGAGTTATTATCCCCAGTTGATCTCAGACGTGCATTTTGGAGCATTTAAAAGAATCCACAGCTTAAGTCACTGCCAATGGTTCCTTTGTAGCATGACTGTAGGCTGCAAGTTCTGGCTTATCCTTTAACTATCCGGGGATCCGTTGACCTGGCCTGGGTTTGACCAGACACAATTTACAGTCCTCCCCACCCACCCCCCAACCCCAACTCTAGAACCCTGTGAGTCTGTATGTAAAAGTAACATGATGCTAAGATGTTTACAGAGACACTCGGTAGATACTGAAATTTAGCCAGTGCGCATGACAATTATGTCAATACTTACTTGCCCTTTTATTTTACTTTTATATTAAAATAAGGAGGGACTATTTGCTTCATAAAATATTCAGGTTGGCCTGTATAAAGGATTTCCTCTGACTTAACGGTCCATGATTATTCTGTCTTATAAAAGGTGTCCTTAGGTGACTTATTTTAAACATAAATTTACCTAGATTATGTAAAGCATAATCTGATGTTCAGATTCAAATTCACCTACATTGTCACGAACTGTACAACCTTGGCAGTTCACCTATCCATTCCACCCCGGCCCTCAGTGCAATTCTGTGAAGAGCAAAATGAGTGGTATAGAGATTTATTGTTCACGGCCATCCAGTTCTGATTTCTGAGGCACGTTCGCATTGAACAGAGAAAAGCAGAGCTCTTTATAGGCTTTATACTCACAAGTGTATTATTTTCTAAAATCCACAACTGTGAGAAACATTAGCAAGAAACATATATTCTTTAAATTGCTCCTTTTATTTCCCAAATATACCACAGTAGTTAAGAAATAACTCCAGAAATGGGAAGACTTGAGAATATATATGTTCACAACATACAAACAGCTCGATTCCCAAAGGATTCCAGCAACATACTCATACACTTTGAAAATACTTTCCCTCCAGCTTCCCGGCATAGCTCATTTGATCTTGTACTATTCCAATATGGAAAATAAAAATCCCTGGAGGCAGAGTGCAAATGAACTTTAAGAATGAGGACAGCTATAAAGACCACAAACACAAGACAGACTCTTCTGAAGTGGAAGAAAATGGTTTCTGATTTTCTCAATACTCCCTCCCCTTTGGTCCTCAGACACCCAGCAGGGCCCAGTGCCTGCCCGGTGTGGCCACTGTAAATTCTACATCTGAAGCTGTGCTGAGGACAGGGTCCCCCCTATGTAAGGATATCTGGGCATCAGTCATTATTAAAGCTCAGAGAAACGCAAGCCCCATGGTCAGTCCTGGCATCAAAACCAAATAGCTCCCCAGGACTTACCAGCTGCTCTGCTGGTTCCGTCCTGCCCAGGTGACGGTTGTGCTGTTCGTGAACAGAGGATTGGCAGGTCGGGGAGCTGGGAGGAAATGTAATTTACTGCATCTGGTAGCAGAGAACAGGGAATACAATTAGGCACAGTGTTGGGAGGCCCAATGGGTTCACTGCCGAGACAGCAGCTTGTCTGCCCTACATAATGGACCACAGAGGCGGCCACTGCAACAGAGGATCAGGGTAAACAAAGACCAGCATTTGCCCATTGACTGGTATTCAGTAGAGTAGCTGAGGTAGGAGAGATCCTGGCCAGAGAGCTCAAGCCCCAGGACAGCTCTATGTATTAAAAGATCCACCAGAAAGCTCTAGATTCTAAGAGTACAATGAGTTCAGGGAGCAAAAACAAATAAAAGAGAGATGGACTAGTGAGAGCCATTATAAATTTGGTGGAATTGGCCAAATGTGGGACCTCAAACTAGAAACGTGCCTTAAGCAGAACTGGAAAATAAATTTGGGGCTCTTTCCTTAAACTGGAAATATAGCTTTATGTGCCTGATTCATGCAGAAGACTAATTTTGTAGGCATTTAAAAAAAATTCCAGAATTTATCCCACAATTTCACTACTTCTGGCTGGTGTTTCAGCTAGAAAATCCTGAGATTCCAAGTAACAGCACCCAGTGAACTCACCATGAGCTCAGTTGCAAGAAATGAGGCCGTGCAACAGAGGGAGACCAGCTCTGCTTGGGAAAATACCTTGAAAGCCCATTTAGGGAGATGGAGGGCACAGAAGTCAACAGGCGTGCCGAAGTATTAGGGGAGAGGCGGAAACCACTGATGTGAAACAAGGAGAAGAATCTGTATATCCCCCAGAGAGAAGTGGGAAAGCGAAGGAACATTCTAGAAAGCTGGGCTCTAGGTGATGTGATTCCTTCCTTGTGTCATGGCCACATCCCAAAATCCTGGAATGTCAATCACTCATCAATGATCACATTTACCTGCTTACCACATACTTCCACTGAATGGCCCATAGTCACCTCACGCTCAACATGTCAGAAATGGAACTCTCATCTTTGCTCATCTGCTGCTTCTCCTGTACAACGTATCTCAGCTCATTGGCACCATTATTCACCCAGGATCCTGGGTGGTGTCCTTAACTCCCCCTCCCAGTGGCCAGTTAGTCCCTAGCCTCTACCCACTTCCCACATCCGTCCCATCCTGTGTATCCCCATCGATACCGCCTTAGTTCTGGCAGGCTTCTTTTTTCTCTTTTAAATTTCATGTAGGAGAGGACTGCAAACAGACACCAGATTAGGATTAGTTCAGTTATATGCCGACTAGACCACTGCTGACTCACGTGTGTCTGAATAACCCAGAATATACTGACATTGGACCATCATGTTCTTAGGGCAAAGAACACACTCTGTGGGAGTGGATGGGGTGGAGTCTCTCTAAGAGAATGGGTTTGTCTATATCAACCCTTTGGGGAGACGGAACAGGAAGTCAGGAGTCAGCAGGCAGGCAGGCCCTGGGTTGGAGTGAGGCTCTGGTTACTGTCTCCCTGGGGCCTCATGCGTGCTGGAGTTGGGCCCTCGGTCAGGCAGACATGGTTGAAGGTCCTTCACTGCAAGGAAGGAAGATGGGCCTTTGAGATGATGGTGGGCTGGGAGATGGCCATGAAGCAGCCTGTAGGGACCCTCTGAAAGGGGCCTGGATTGGAGCCAGAGCCTCTGAGTGTGGCCACCATGTCCAAAGTTGCCCATTATTCTCCATGTTGAGCTGCCCTGCCAGTATTCCTCAAGTTAGGCTGCAGCCTCTGCTCTCACTCTGGGGAGCTGTGGGAAGGGTCTGGGCCCCAAGGTAGCACAAGGCAGGACCAGAGAGAGCAGCAGCTGGGGGTAAGTGGGGCTTGAGGGGGTAGAGGGAGATTGCTAACAGTGGCCCATGGGAAGGGGGGAGCAGCAATGTGGGGTTAGAGAAACAGTTTAGGGGACAAGAGATGACCAGAGCAGATGTGCAGAACTTCTGAGCTTCCCTGAGGATTTCCAGAAATCCGTGGAATGGCAACCACGGTAAATCTGACTTCCTGCATTCAAATGAGATGGAGACTCAAGCCATTAAAACCAGGTAAGACTCTGTGGACTGGTCACACGTGTCTGGTACATTCTATGCTACATATAGAATTTCCAGGACATCTCTGCATGCTGAAAGTTTTAGCAGCTAGAAATAAAAGCCACTCACAGGTGGGGAATTCCGCATGTGATTCCTATTGCTTACGTTTCAGGCTCCCCCAGAGGCTGCTCCCTGCCAGATGTGAGTGGGTGATGGAGTTACCTTTGCCCAGTGGTCACTGGCTACAGGCTTGAGGACAGCAGCTCTTGTGGGGCTGGGGAGCCATGGCTTCTGCTAAGAGATAAGGGGGTGGCGAGGAGTGGGGCACGAGGAAAAGGACAGGGCAGCCCCTCAATATATCATTAAGTAGTAAACCCTAAGGTTCTGCAGCACGGAGGGTGTCTGATAGACCAACACAAGGAATAAGAAACAGGGCCTCCAAAGCTTCCACAGGGAGATTTCTTCATGTGGCCTCAGTCAGTAAACTGCCCTCTTCCTGCCAAAGTCAGGGTGGTCTATCATGCTTCTTCCCACCAGCCGAGAAGGCAGAGAACAGTCACTTACAGAGCAGAGATGTAACATGAGTGCTTCTCATCAGTTCTGGCACTGCTAAAATCTTTATGAAGAACGTAAATAGCCAAAGCTAGAGAAACAAAATTGATGAAAACCCTCCTGAAATCGTGACTTCCGGGCAACTGAAGACACACTGAGCTGTCCCAACAATTGGTATGAAGGTGTTTTTTTGTTTTTTGGGGTTTTTTTTACCACACCCTGTGGCATGCGGGATCTTAGTTCCCCAACCAGGGACCGAATCCGTGCCCCCTGCAAAGGAATTGCAGAGTCTTAATCACTGGACTGCCAGGGAAGTCCCTGGTATGAGGGTTTTGATGTGGGAAAGGTCCCAGGCCACCCCAGACTGGGATGGAATGGAAATCTACAAAGGTCAGTCTCAAAACAGCAAGGATGAGATGGGCCCAGGAAAGACATTTTCCTTTGCCAGTTCTGGCCAAGGGTTTCACGCCAGCTCCTCTGTGGGTAAAGAACAGAGGTAGCTCTAGGTACATACAATATGCAATTTATACTTACACAAAACACTGTGCCTATTTAGGGCAGTAAAAACAACCCACCCAATCGATGAGGACTCTGCCATATAACAAGTGTGTATGTGGGGTGCGGAGGAAGTGAGGGGGGATCAGAATGTATGTTGCCAAGAAATTCGACTCCAGACTGGAATACATTGGTCTTGATTGCCAAGGCTACCATGTACTCAAAAACCATTAGTGATCCAGCAGTCCAGTACCTTTGTTTTCTCTGAAAAGCACAGGGAGACATGCACAGGGTACCTGAAGAGCAGTCATTACACATGCACACGCTAGCAGCCGACTCCTTGGCAACTCATTAAACTGGAGACGCTTCTGCTGATTATCTGCAGCATCTTGTACAGTTACATAATTTCAGTTGGGCCTGGATTCTGTAATCATCATGTTTCAGAAGTTGGGTATTTGTCCTAAGCATCATTATTCTACAATCATTTTTTTGTTAGGTCTTAGTAACAACAATTGGTTGATTCTAAGAGGGTCTTGGCACTTTGAAATCAAAGAAAGAGAAAAGAATCAGACATCCCAAAGTCCCTGAACTGGATGTGCTTCATGATGAGTTTTTACCCTCAGACCACAGAGTGGCCTATAAACACTGACTGCATTCTTGGAAGGACGTGCTCCCTCCTTCAAACTTTTCTTTGCCAGTAGATGTGGTGTAATGGAAAGGTCTCCCCAGACTTAGTTATAACCAGACATGGTAGGACTCATCATCCAGGGTGACAAGGCCATGGAAACTTTTCCCTGGCCACCTCCTGGGATCCCTGAGAATTTTGCATCCTTTTAAAAGCCTGAGCTCACCCATCCTGTCAAAAAGTGATGAAGGATGGAATCATGAAGGTGATTTTTCTCTGTAGGTTCCCTTCTCAGTCACGATCGTGTTTCTTACCATCTTTGTGAACTACTTAGGTAAACAGACGAAAATAGTGGGAAGTACATAGCACAGGAGGAAATGAGAGAAGTTCAGGGCGAAAACAAAAAAGAGAGCAGTGACAGTTTATAACATGGCTTCATGGATGCTTGTTAACAAGTCATAGACTACATGGGTCTCCATGGCCCGCACAGCTTTCCCTGGGACATGGCATGCAGGCGCCATCCTTTCCCTAATTAGAGAGGGAAGTCTAGGAAAGGCCCTGGTTTGAGAGAAAAAGAAGTGAAAGCATAAAAAGTTGGTGTGCACGCTTCCGCTATGTGGGTATCTGTGGGTCAGTGTCTGACACTGTGTTACTGATGATCACGTACACGGCCTCTGGGCAGCCCTAGCACGAGGGAAGCCCGCTATCCTTCCCGTGCTGCCACCCTCAACTCCCCAAAATAGGCAAGGCCACCTCTTCAGTCCATGCTCCACCCCCAAAGCACAGAACAAACGTCCTGATTTGGCCACACCCTAGAAAAGGTTCTAGAACTATCGAAAGTCCTCCTCCTGGAGTCCCTGCTTGCTCGACCCTGACTTGCCTCTGAGCATATGCGCTGGACACATGAATTTAATTTAATACCTTCCCAAAGATCACCCAAGGAGCCAAAATCCAGATCCCCTGCCTTTTACTTGCTGGAGGGGGGTGGGGAGAACCCAGACAAACCAGTTCTTTTGTTTGTTTTCTTTTTTGCTGAAGTTAGAATTATCGTTATTGCAAGGATCTTTGCTAATCCAGAAAAATGCATTATCCATCTCTGCATTTTAAAATCTTTAACCATATATTTCCAAAAGACACTGGGAAAACACTGATGCCAACACTTATTCTGGCTCCTGGTCATCTTCCTAGTTTAGAGGTTGACCTCATAAGAATCAGGTGAGCAGATGGTATCTGATCTTCCGACAAGTCCCGGCATTTTAAGACAGGTCTAGCTGAGGGCCAGAGTGAAAGAGGGAATCAAGTGGTTTTCATGAGTTTGTAGCTGACGTCAGAGGAGCAAGGTGAAGGCTGAGAAGCACACAATCCCAAGTTCATCACATGGCCCCAGTGAAGGAGAGCGGAGGAGAGGGGAAGGGAGAGCAGAGGAAGGCCCACTCCTGCCAGGATGGGGGTCAGGAAGCCGGGGCCCTGCTCCCACCCTTCACGTGCTCCTGGCCAACCATGCCCCACAGGGAGGGAGGTTCTGCCCAGCCCTGTTTCCCTGGAAGGCTGGAGAAACTGCAGTTTTCTGATTCAAAGTAAAACCAGAGGCCTTAGGAAGGTTTCCTAAACATCAGATGATGGGCTCCTGCCGTATACGGTAACCTGGAGACCTAATCACCGGCACCAGTGGCTTCATCCTACCAGGGAACTGGTCCTGAGGCTGGCACTCTTGGCTGAGCATATTTCAAGAGAGATCAAAGCAGTGAACCTTGGGGACCAAATGGGAAAGAGAAGAGCCAGGCCAATTGTGTAAGCCTAGAAAGAGTTGGTCAAGAAGCAGTCCTTGAAGAGGAGAGGCAGAGGAGACTGGGGTCGTGGCCCTCCTGAGCACCCGCAAACAGCACTCCCCTTCTTTCTGATGCCCTTAAAAACCAACACATCGCGTCTCCTGGTGAGCCTGTGTTAATGAAACCCACTAAGCTGACGGATGAAAATATTCAGGTACAGATGGGGAGAGAGCGCTTACACTTACCTCCATCCGTACTGGAGAAGCTCTGTGGAAACAAAAGCAGGGCAGAGCGTCACTACACACGTGGGGAGATGACCCCTCACTCATTTAACCCATCTTTCTCCTCCAGAATGTGACTGTGGTGGGCAAACCCCATGCTTTCTTTCCTTCTGGGAAATTTGTTTGGGATCCTGAAATTTAAGGGAAAGGTTTACCCTTCCCACCTTATACTGAATTTCTCCTACAAGAGATATATTTCAATTATTCAGCAAATACCCTTGGTTGTGTTGGAGAAGTGATATCAGAAAATCCTATCTTAAAATGAATGTGATTAGACTGCTTTCCTATCAACTGTTGGGTACCTGAGGAAACACGTGGTATAAAATGCAGGGAGGGTCCTGAGTTATTCAGAGCCTGCTGGCTTTATGGATTCTCCCTTTGCTACACAGCACCATCTGTTTTCACAGACAGGCATACCTCATTTTACTGGGCCTCAATATTGCATTTTTTACAAATTGAAGGTTTTTGACAACCCCCAGTTAAGCAGATCTGTCAGCACCATTGTTCCAACAGCATTATTTTTAATTAAGGCATGCACATTTTTTTTTTACACATAATGCTATTGCATACTTAATAGACTACAGTATAGTATAAACATAATTTTTATATGCACTGGGAAACCAAAAAATTCATGACACTCACTTTATTGCAATATTTGATTAATTTCAGTGGTCTGGAACCAAACCTGCAATACCTCCAAGGCATGCCTGTACGGTAAAATTTCATGTTTCACTGACGCTTTGTTTTTGGAGTTCATGCCCATTTGATATGGTTTTGTCTTTGGCCTTTTTATAAAGGAAAGACTTAAAGCCACAGGGAGTCTGTTTAATCTGCTTCGTAAGAATTGGTTTTAGAATTCTAGAGTCTAATGGGAGATGACTTTTCAGGCATGAGGCATAGAAAGGGTTTGGACCGTAGGGAGATGGGGTTAATTTCATGACTCTTGTCTGTGCTTCTGGTGGGCCAGGTGGACCCACCCCTGAAGACAGGCCCCCCTCAGCTGCAGAGATGGCACTGGTCCTCACGCATCTGCCCCTCAGAGTGTGTGGCTTAGTCTTCTCATCAGTGCCAACTGGCCTTTTCTCCAATTGGCACCATTCTGCTAGTGCTTACTTCCTCAGGGATATAACTGAGAGAAATCACATTTGTTTCCTTCACCTTCTGAAGGTCCTTGAAGGATTTTTCTGTCTCCTTTAGTTTCTCTAGGATGATTTGCTCTTTGGCAGATATCTGGGACTCTTCACTTTCCAGTGCTTGTATTTCCTGTTCCAGCCTGGAAAACACACAAACAGAGGACAGGTTACTCTACTTTCCTGCCACCCCTGGACCAGAGAGCAGCTTCTTCCTGCTGGGTGACTTCCTGGCGGTCTGCATTTTACATGATGCTGTGGTACCCGGCCAAGGCTTTACCTCACAGAGCATCCTGTGTTTCCAGCTTTGCCACTGAGCAGACACTGATCAAAGGAAACCAACCCAGAGGTGCTGCCACCAGGTCACTGCCGCCACTTTGCAGTTTGCTTTGGGGCCTCCCCTTCTCTTCACGTGTACATTCTTAACTCGGAGGTAGATGGTTTTACACAGCATAGGACATACTCTCTGCCGGAGAGCAGCTTCATATTCTCCTATCTCAGAATAACTGCTCTTCTGTCAGCTTGGCCAAGGGTGGAGAGCCAGTCTTGCTCAAAGGGAATATGTTGCCGAGAAATGGCTGATGGCCAGTACGCTTGGGAACCTGCTGTCACCTTCCTCAGTGGCCTAACCTCTACTACCAAGAAGACAGGAGATGGAAGGGACTGATACGACTGCCCCCACTCTTCTGAAACCTTCCTCAGTTTTTACAACCCACTTATCTATTTCCTGGAAAGGAAATTTCAGCACAGCCAGGAGACTCTGGGAATATTCCAGAACAGCAGCTACACTGATGATTTGGGGGAAGTCTTGGCAGCTCTATTCTTTCAATGAAATGATAGTAATAACCATTTAACTTTTCTTGAGCACTAAACCTGTGCCAAGAGCTGAGCTAAGAATTCATGTAGATTATTGTATTTAACCTTCCCAATGACCCTATGACCCTATGAGTCGGGAATTCTCATTTTACAGATGAGATCATGAAGGCTTGGCCTGGTTAAGGAACTAGTTTACTGGTGCACAGCCTTGAGGCTAGGGTTCAAGCCAGGAAGTGTAACTCTAGACCCTGCTCCTAACCGTTGTGCTAAACTCTAGCCACATGGGCTCTACAGTACTTCACATATGCCCTGCCTTGTTACACACTGAGTGTGCTGGTATACTAGGGTGGTGCTGGAATGCACCAATGCCTTTGGGGGTTATGAAGGGATGGATGGTCCCCTGCCTACAGGACTCCAGATTATTATGCTTCCAAATCGTTTGGTCTGAATTTATTCGTTCATTCATTCAATTCTGCTTTTGGTCTCCTTCCCTCTGTCGGGCTGGAAGCTTTTCTGCAGAGTCTATGCCTGCCTCCCCCTCCTCCTCTTCCACCTTCTAATCTGCTGTTGGGAACTGGCTAGTGAGATCTTCTGAGGGGTAAGGAACACCAAGATATAGGCATGGAATTTTTGCACTGTATCCCTCAGAGGCCTTTTCTGTTTCCTTACTAGGCATCAGAAAAATGACCTCTGGATGGATAAGACTTTGCAGCAATTACTTTGGGTTATGAAGACAAACACTATGTGTAATGGTATCCCCTCCAAATGAACACAGCTTCAGATATACTGATCATTTCCCTCACAATAAAAGTGGTAGTCCTTATGATGACAGTATCTAGCCTCCTAATACCTATATAGCCTCCACTCTTACCAATAAGTCTACTTCATTTTATGCTTTAGACAGAGCTACTCCTTATTTGTCCATTTGTGCCCCATGATTTTCCCTCCTTCAAGAAACCCATTTCTAAACCCTAACCATTTTTGAAGTCTTAACGCAGATATCATCCACCCCATGAGGCTTTCACAGATTCACCACCAGGAAATAATAAGACCAGAGATCTTATCAAGTCTACTATATGTTAGTGCAATGGTTCTCAACCAAGGTGCTTTTGTCCCCCAGGGCATATTTGGCAATGTCTGGAGATATTGCGGCTATCCATCACTCAAGGAGAGTAGAGGTGGTGCTACCGGCATCTAGTGGGCAGCAATTGACAAACATCCTACAAAGCACAGGACACCCCCCACAATAAGGAATGATTTGCCCCCCCAAAATCAACATTGCCAAGGTTTAATAGTTCTAAACCCTGTGTTAGAGTAGACACACATTGTTAATTTCCCCTACTAGAGTATAAATTCATCATGGTGAGGGTACAAATGCTCAATACAAGTATGTTGAATGAATGAAAAAAGCTGAACCAAGTTGCAAAAAAGTCATAGCTCAGCCAAGATGAGATCTTCAGGATTTCTGAGACCCAGGTAATTCTTCAGCAAGCTTTTACTTGAGAGGCTGTGTGTGGGCTGAAATGCAAACAGAATCTAGAGGAGAGGGGCCAAGCAACACCAATATATAAACAAAGAGATATCAACCTTTGCTGTTCCAAATGTTCAGCAAACCTTTTACACACATCTGTGTAAATTACTTTGGGAGGAATCAAGGAAAGGAATATGAGCATGGAATAGGGACAACTCAAATGATCTATAAATGGAACTAATTCACTGGGTAGAGGAGCTCTGGGCTAGAGGTTTCCTGGAGAGACTGGATGGTAGCACTGGCCAGGTGAATTCTGAGCAGATTTCATCTGAATCTCAAAAAACCGAGTACCTCAGCAGACATCTAGGATGTGGGTAGATTCCATTATTCTACAACAAATTCCCTCCCTTCCCCCTTCACCTCCATGGGAAGAGTATATACGTCCCCGACCCACTGATGTTGGGTCACATGATTTGCTTTGGCCTCATGGCAGGACGTACTTCCCTGCCCCTTTGAGTGCAGCCATGTGACCTGATTTAGCCAATGGGATGTTAGCAGACACGACACAAACAGAGGTTTGGAATGTGTTTGCCCCATTGGGCTTGTCCTCTTGTGCCTCTGCTGGCACCAAGAGAACAGCTTCTCTGGGCAGCTGCTGTCCCTTCAGCCTGCACCCCGGAAAGAACACATGGGGAGTGGACAGGAGCCCAACCCAGAGTCAGAAGCCATGCCCAGTCAGACCTGCACCTTCAATTAGAGCCACTCAGCTAAGCCCAGCCTAGATCAGCAAACACCCAGCCTACTCCTCACAGAAGTGTGATCAAGCACAAATGATTTTTGTTTTAAACCACTGAGTTTGAGAGTAGTTTGTCATAGAGCACTATTGTGACAACAGCTAACTGACGCAGTTCAAACATGTACCATAATGTTCACTGCAGCACTATTTACAATAGCCAGGACATGGAAGCAACCTAAGTGTCCATCGACAGATGAATGGATAAAGAAGATGTGACACATATATACAGTGGAATATTAGCCATAAAAAGAAATAAAATTGAGTTATTTGTAGTGAGGTGGATGGACCCAGAATCTGTCATACAGAGTGAAGTAAGTCAGAAAGAGAAAAACAAATACCATATGCTAACACATACATATGGAATCTAAAAAAAAAAAAGGTTCTGAAGAACCTAGGGGCAGGACAGGAATAAAGACACAGATGTAGAAAATGGACTTGAGGACACGGGGAGGGCGAAGGGTAAGCTGGGACGAAGTGAGAGAGTGGCATTAACATATATACACTACCGAATGTAAAACAGACAGCTAGTGGGAAGCAGCCGAATAGCACAGGGAGATCAGCTCGGTGCTTTGTGACCAGCTAGAGGGGTGGGAGACACAAGACGGAGGGGATATGGGGATATATGTATACGTATAGCTGATTCACTTTGCTATACAGCAGAAACTAACACAACACTGTAAAGCAATTATACTCCAATAAAGATGTTAATAAAATATACATATGTGTATGTTAGAGAGATATATATTATATATGTGTGTACTATATATATTATATCCTAATGATATATTTCCTAATAATATATATTATATCTATATAAATATATGTATATATGTATGTGTACGTATATCCCAATAATACCTGAAGCTAAAAGATTAGAAAGACTATAATCTACCCTCTCCCCATTTCCCCCAATCCCTAGAGAAATGAGGAGGGATACAGAGCACCCCTTCATGAGCGTTAAGTTCGAGAAAATAGGAAAATATCCGTGGTAGTTGTCTCCGGGTAATGAGCTATTGGGTGATTTTAATTTTCTTCTTTATAATTTTCAATATTTCCCCAATTAAAAAAAAAACCTCATGTATTCCTTATCTAATCAGAATAAAAACAGTAAATCACTTTAAAAAAAAACGCCTCCTCTGGCCCAGCGCTGAGAAGGCTGCTTTTCACAGGCTGTGGCACTGGGAAGGAGCCGGGGTCCCAGCTCCTCCTGGGCCGAGTGAGGGGTTAACATGGGCACAGTATCGATTTACATTCAATTCAACCAACACTGACGGAGCTTGTCTGGCTGCACTCAGAGTCAGGCACCACAAGGGATTCTGGAAAAAAGTTGGGTTAAAAATATCTGACTTAAAAAAAAAAAAAAGGCTGACTCTAAGTAACTCACTTCTTCCGATGAAGCAGGCTCAAGTGATTAAGAATTCTCTGTGACCTGATGCCAACTGGCTGGCCCAATTGTGTCCACTGCCCAGGCCCTATGGGTTTCAGGGCTCTTGGCTATATAGATCAAGTGCTAAAGATTTGGGTCGTGATACTGTGTAACCGAGAAGGAACGGAGAGAGAGAGAGGAAAAAAAAGCAACAAAACTAGACTTTCACGATAACACCACCTGAGTTTCATCCAAAGGGAATGAACTCAGGAAATCGACAGCTTATATAAGTCTGAGTGAGTCAGATCCAAGCAGCAGCTTTCTCTACACATGCACATGTGGGCACTGGACGGCCCAGACTGACATCTTTTCGTGGAAAACCTGAGTCCCAGGGCTGAGGAGCTTCCCAAGAAGTCGAGTGTCATGGGGTTAATAAGAGTCATACCAGTTGGGCTAGAAATGTCAATGTTTTGTAGTTTCATGACCGAAATCTAATGCAGTCTTCCCTGGAGGAGCCAAGGAGATACTGCCAAGCTAAAAATAAAGAATTGGCAGGAAGTGTAATTTACACTCAAGGTTAACCAAGGCTCTTTAGGCTGAGACAGGTGCACATAACAGCCTCTGACTGGCTTGCTCAGTTTCTCCTAAGCAAGAAGCAGACTGTAATAGACAGTAAAGAAAGGTGACACACTGCAGCTGTGCACGTTCAATTTACTGGCGATGAGGTTGCAATCCTGGCCAAATGGTCTCATAAAATCGACCTAACCCCAACAGACCTTCGTAATGGGAAAATACAAAGGACCTATGGCGCTATAAAGTGCATCGATCATTCTCTCATTTCAAAGTCCGTGTATATATCCATCCATCCAACTTAATGCAAGCACCTTCCTTCCATCAGGCACTGTGCTGAACATCAGGGACAGAGAGCTAAATCAGCCACGGTGTCTGCCCGGCCGAGCTCTTGGTAAAGTAATGAGAACAGCCAAGTAAACCCATAAATTGCAAGAGAGCCCAAAAAGAGCTGGAGGAAAGAACAACGATTTGGCAAAGTGTCAGTTCCTCCGGGGACTCCAAGTTGCCTGCCCAACATCTGTTCTCCCCTTCTCCCATGCTAACAGAATCCTTATTTTGTGGGGGATATGTGGCAATGTACCCAGCTGAAAATTTACACATCCAGCTTCCTTTGCATAGAAAGGTGGCCACAGGACAGTTCTGGCCAATGAGATGTATGTAAACATTGTTGGGCGGGACTTCTGGGAAAGCTGGCATACGCCCTCGGCCTTTCCCTTCTTCCTGCCTGGTACAGGGACCTGGTGCTCGAGAGATGTATTAGCTTCCAACTGCTGCTGTAACAAATGACCACAAACATAGTAGCTTACAACAATATCAACTTACTATATTACACTTCTGCGGGCCAGAAGTTTGACATGGGTGTCAAAAGGCTATAATCAAGAGGTGGCTGAGTTGTGTTCCCTTCTGGAGGCTTTAGGGAGGAATCGTTTCCTTGCTTTTTCCAGCTCCCTGAGGCCACCCACAGTCCTTGCCTCATGGCCCCCTCCTCCATCGTCAAAGTCAGCAATGCTGTAGCTCTCTGACCATTCTTCCCCAGTCACATCTCCCTCTGACTCTCTTCTGCCTCCTCTCCACTTTTAGGGATCCTTATGATTAGATTGAGCCCACCCACATAATCCAGGGTAATCTCCCTATGTTAAAGTCAGCTGTTTGGAGACCTTAATTCCGTCTATAACTTTAATTCCCCTTTGCCATGTAACCTAACCTACTCACAGGTTCTGAAGGTTAGGACGGAGACATCTTTGGGGGTGGGGGGTCCATTACTCTGCCTACCACAAGGCATATTATGCTGTAGGTGGAGTAGTCATCTTGTGTCCAGAGGGGCAAGAGTCCGCTAAGGACGGCTGAGTGTGCGGAAAGAAAGAAATTGCCTGGGTTCTAGTTAGCACCCTGGAGTGACTACACCAGCTCTGGACAGTTCACTCCAGATTTCTTGCTGGGAGTTTAAGCCACTATTGTGATTACAGCTGAACGCAATTTCCAACAGACACAAAGTGGTGAGAAAAACTTGACTTGAGTAGGTGTTATGTTAGCCGGGCCTTGAAGGATGCCTTCATCGGGTGGAAAAGAGAAGAAAACGTGCCAGGCAGAGGAGACATCACAGACCGAGGCCCAGAATGTACTACGTCCCTCCCTCAGCCAGGAGCGTGTGGCCTTGCATGGCCTTTTCAATCACTGCACACTCTGCCCTCCCACGGACACAGCCCAGCAAGATGCCTCAGAGAGGCCCCCAATATTCCTATCCCTCGTCCCCATTGCTCACTTTGTGCTCTCATTCGGCTGGGCCTGGACTGGCCCAGAAATACCTGGCCTTCCAGGCCCTGCTGGGACCCTACCTTCCCTCATCTGCAGTGGGAGAAAACAAGGCTCAAGCAAAGAGAGACGAGAACAAGAGAGGCTGAGTGAGAGGGACCCTGGCCCACTGATTCTCTAGCTCCTGCTTCCCATGATTCTCTGCGGCACCTCTGCCCTTCTTACTTATAGGAGCCAATCAATGTTCCCTTCGCATGGCATCTCTCAGTGGAATCCAAAAGAGTACAGACTAGTACAAACTGGGTTTCCAACAGTCTTACTGTTTGGAAAAGGCTTTGCCTATAAACTCAGGTGTATTTCATTTTTTTCTTTCTCCATCAATGATGGTTAGAATAATTGTTATGATACTAACAATTCTAATATTGTTTTTGTTATGCATATACAGCTTATATGTAACAACAGTAATAATGAGGAGAATTTGAGTGCTTACTATGTGCTAGGCACTGTTCTAAGTGCTTTACATGCATTATGACACTTAATCTTCACAATATCCTATGAAATAGGAATTCTTTCACTCCCATTACACAGATGAAGGACTGAGATACAGAAAGCTACTAACTTGCCCAGGGTCACAAAGATAATGGGGCCAGGATTTGGACCCTGGTACTGGAGAACCAGGACTCTTTGCTACTGCTTTCGACTATCTCCCTAGGACCAACTTCTCCTTTTCCCTCACTTCCTCAAGAATGCATAGCACAACACAATGGTTTTTTCATGCTCACAGAACCACACAAGGTCAGGCTGTAAGTGGAAGCCATTTAATCGCATTGATTTCCAGAAACAAGAAGCCCCTGAACTGTTCTCCAGCCAGCAGTTATCCTACCTCTGCTTGAAATCCTCTGCACACAGGGAATTCACCACCTCCCAAGGCAGCCCTTCCCTCTTGGAACAGTGCTCACCATCAGCACTGTTCAGTGAAAGCTAACCAGCTTTCACTCATGGTCTGAGTTCCATCCCTTGGAAGTGCAGAGGTCAAGTTTAGCAAACACCCTGACTTGTAGGCACTCCATTTGGGAAACGGGAAGACCCAAGCCAAATGGAACTTACTACTCAGTGGGGAGCATGGGTGGTACGAACTGGGGCCCAGAAGTGGGTGGGGGGCAGTGGGAAGAGTAGAAGAGGAAAGGGGAGAGTGACCAAGAGGAAGGGGGACTTCTGGGCTTCTTCACGGAGCCAACTCAGCACCAACGAAAAGCTGAGGCAAGGGGAGCGGTAAAGGAACTTCACAAGATCCTGGGGACACTAAGCACATTTCTGAACAAGCCCTGAGCAAGACCAGTCTATTCCTCACAATGAACCCATTACAGCTTTCCTCACTGTCGAGGGACATGGGCCCAGGTCACACACATAAACTGTGAACAGGTCAACCATTGCCGCTCAGGCGACATGCATTAGAGTCTTAGTAAATACTCCCAGAATGAAAAGGAGATGCTGACAGACCGGCCCAAGGTGCTGAATTCAGGCCTGTTCTCTCCCCTAGAACTGCAATTTCATAGTTGAGCAGTCAGGCGGGATGCCTGTCTGACCAACCTGCCAAAACAAGAACCTTAGGGAGAATGTTTGCTCCTCAGAGGACAGGAAAGCTGCCCGCCTCTTTATGCATCCAGCACAAGGCAAAATGTAAAAGAGGCTGTGAGTTGTTCACCAATTCCCATCCTCCCCTTCTTTCAGTGCGACGTAACCCCTAAAGTTAAGCTGGGCACAGGGCACACAGAATAATGTGCACACCCCCTAGCATCTTTTGTAACCATGGGTAGCATATTCTGGCCAAAGGGATGTAAGTCAAAGTGTTGTAGGGCAGCTTCTAGAACCTTGTAGCCCTTTCTTCTTTCACCCCTTCCTTCATCCTTCTGCCTGAAACGCACAGATGTGCAGGTGAAGCCCTCACTGCCATCTTGGACTCTGAGAACAAAGATAGGAGAGGGCTAAGCTGGAAGAAGGCTGGGTCCCTGAGGGATTCCCAGCACACAGCCGCCAGACAGCTCTTGACTGCCTACCTGTGGATTGTTCCTGGAGGGAGAAATAAACATCTTGTTTAAGCCACTGTTACTGTGGGTCTCTGTTACTCGCATCCACCTTTAATCCTAAGTGATGCAAGACGTTTACCACGTATTGTTGACTTTTGAAGGAATGCTCCTTGAAGCACGCTGCGGATGTGGGGCCATAGGTAATCAAGAGCCTAGAGCCTCATTAATGTCTCAGCGGCAAAAGAAGGGGGAAATGAGCAAACGTGAGGTATGCGATTCATTCCTGCTAATCAACCCTTATAAAATGGGACTCAGCTGGGTCTGTGCTTCATCCCACCCCACCCCACATCCCTGCCCCATCCAAAGTCTCAGCAGGGAAGTTCCTACTCTTTGCACAGTAATAATCATCCATGTCTTAGCATCTCTGGTATGTTGGTACTGTGATGTTTGTGTCAGTCTGATGCTCACAGCTTTTGCCAGCTGAATCATACCAGGAAGAGAGCCAAGACTGGGCTGTCCATACACTTGAAAGACCTTCCCCGCTTTGCAGTACAGTGAGCTAATCACCCCTACACATAAGACTCAACAACGTGGAGCTCACCCATGACCCTGGAGTTCTGGTTGCAGAGTGGGAACAGAAAACACACTATTCATAGTCCAGAAGTGAGTCTGGTAGCAGACGCTAAGGTGGTGGGCATCGTTAATTCTGCCTGCCCAGGGTCCCTGCTCTTTTCCTTTGGGGAAGAGCATCCAGCTCCTCCACTGGGAAACAATCTCTCTGGAGTGCCTTGTGGATTTGGTGAAGCTGTTGATCAGACAGCCTCATATCCCTGGCCAAGGAGTGGAAATATTAACTGGGTCAACTAGACTCTAGGTCAACTGGACTCTTGCCCAGAGATCTGCATCTTGGAAGGAGTAGCCCAAGAACGGAGAAAAACTGGGAGGGGGGTGGTCAATCATTCCTACAGCAGGATTCTGAAGGCTGCCCCATTAGTTCCTGCTGCCTGGAGCCTCAATTCTGCCCGGGACCTGATTATATAACCCCTCCATTCTAACACTATCTATCCATCTATCTATCTATCTATCTATCTATCTATCTATCTATCTATCTATCATCTATCTATCTATCTTAATAGCTTTCTGTTTCCATATTCCAGGTAGGACACTGTTTCCTTTCACACACATAGATGCTACAAAATTCATTTTCCATATTTCAGGAAAACAGTGCATTTGTTTCTATGGCACTCCCCAAATATTTTTCATTTGTGACTCAATTTGTAAGGAAACAAGTTTCCTCTTACTTAGATGAGTGTATCTGGAATCACCATAGATCATTTGGTATTTTACTGTGAAAAAGGTTAATGGCCTTTAAATAAACAGAGGATTTCCACTTCTCCTTGTGAAAGAACAGGACCTTCCTTGACTGTAAGGTGTCAGTGGAAACTCAAGCCCATTTCATTTTTCTTCCCCTACGTCATCGCCGAGACAGAAACATGGCCGAGGAGAGAATGGTGCCTTTAAGAATTCCTGAAGTATAGCTCATATCCTTTCCCTTGTTGAAAAGCTGACGGTTCTCCATCATCTCCTTCCCGAATCGGATTGACCTTCTTAGGTGGAAGGTCACACCCTCCACCCTCTGCTCTCACGCCTTCCCAGCCTTACACCTTCCCCTGTGTCCCAGCCAGAACCAACAGCAGGCTGCTCTGTGAAAAAGCCTGGAATGACTCTCGTCTCCCAACTCTATCTACTGGATACGCCTAATAATCAAAGCCCAAAGTGTTTCCGTAGTAATGTTTTCCTTCAATCCCCTCAACCTAACGTGTTCACTCCTTCCGAATCCCCATAGCATCCTTAGACCTCTTAGGTACTTGGTACAGCCCACCTGGTAGTAGAGCATTAAAAATGTATTTATCTTCCCCAACCCTACCTGTATTACCCCTCTCCTGAGTACAGGCTTATTGAGAAATAGGACGATATTTTATTATTTTTATTATCATATTCTATTATTTTATTTTATTACTGTAACATACTCTTTCCTGTATACACAGACGCTCAATAAATATTTGTTGAGTGAACGAAAAGCAAAGCAAAGCAAAGCAAGAACACACTTTTAAAGGATTCTATAGTGAAACTAACTTGGAAATGGTGCTATTCAATATAATTTAAAAATCTCGGCTTGGTTTTGCTACTTTCCCCACCCCCCCAAATGTATTAAAATTTCTATATTCATTGAAAAAAATCAATATTGGATTACTTTCTATTTTTATCTCAGTGAACAGCTGGGACATATTAGTACTTTTCATTACTGATGTTGGTGCAATCAAATTTAATCCCAAGTAAATATGAATGAAAATTTCTCTCTCCATCAGTTTTCCTAAGCCCCTGGAAACCAGCCTATTCTCTTCTTGTATATTTATCTTATCTGGAATCACATGGCTCATACTGTCAGAATCTGTGCAAGCTGATTTCTTCTATAGAAAATCATTTCCAAGCCCGCGCTGAGCATTGATTTCTCGGGTGTGATTCTTATTTGAGTCTGTTTCATCAGAAATAAAGAGTTTTGATTACATGAAAGTGAAATGATCTCCTTTCAAAGCAATACATTTCTCAGTAGCTTAAATCCTTTCTTCCCAAGAAATATCCCTTTCTGCAGGAAGAGAAAAAGTCTCATCCAGCCTTTCACCTCCAGCCTCTGACTCAGAGACTCTCCCGCTGAAGGCCAAGGCCTCCACCTGTGCACCTGACCTTGTGCCGATTCCTCTGGGATGGCACTTTATCCATGATCCCCTCTCCACCATAGCTTCAACTTCTCTCCAAGATGCCTCCTTCCGTTTAGTCCCTTTAGAATAAATTCGCTCACACCAAAAACTTCTCTTGACCCTGCGTTCTGTTCCAATTACCGCTGAATCTCTCTTCCAGATTTCCCCAATAGCACTCGCCTCTTGCTGCCTCAACTTCCTCACATCCCAGTCACCCCTCGACTTAGTCCACTCTGCTTTGGCACCCGCCATGCTGTTGTATCTGATCTTGTTAAAGTCCATGACATCCTAACTGCCACGTCTAATGGATACTCTTCAGTGTGAATCTATTGACTTCTTCCCTTTATAAAACGCTGTGGACCACTCCTTCTCCCCTTCAGAGGCCAGAATACCACATTCTCAACATGTGTGCCTCTTCTACTTCTTCGTTAAATGTTCACTTGGGTCTACATTTTATCCCTGACTAATCATGTCCACCCTCGTGCTTTAATTCCCACCTACACACTGACATATCTACCCAACCTATATCTTCAGCCTCTCTCCTAACTCCAGTCTCTACATACAATCGCATTTTCAATGTCTCCACCTGGATGGTCCGTAAGTATCTCAAACTCAACATATGCAAAACCAAACTCATCTTCTCCATAAAGCTGTTCCTCCTTCCGGCATTCTTTAGTTCAGCTGCTGGTACCACCACTAATCCATTCTATTTAAGATGGAGACCTGGATGTTATCATTTTTTGTTGTTTTTTGTTTGTTTGTTTGATTTATTGATTCTATTTTTTCTTAATTTTACTGAACTAGATTTACAATGTTAATTTCTGCTGTATAGCAAAGTGATTCAGTTATATATATATATTCTTTTTCATATTCTTTTCCATTATGGTTTATCATAGCATACTGAATATAGTTCTCTGTGCTATACAGTAGGGCCTTATTGTTTATCCATCCTGTATATAACAGTTTGTGTCTGCTAACCTCCAACTCCAATCCATCCCTCCCTCCCCCTTGGCAACCACAAGTCTATTTTCTATGTCTGTGAGCCTCTGGATGTTACCTTGACCACTAACTTGCCCCTCTCTGGTAAATACCACACATGTATATTAGCTACTAAGTTCTGTCAATTTGCTCCCTGGGTAATTCTACTTATTAATCTGCTCAGGTACCATCTCCTTCTGGAAGTCTTCCCTGATACATTTCCCATGCTTTCTTGCTGCCATATCTTATAGACATATTTCCACCACCAATTTTATGCCATTGTATTTTAAACACTTTTTTATGGATTTGGGGTTCTGTCCCCAACTCCCATTTGCAAACCTCTTCAGGATAATAACCATCTCTTATTTTTCTTTGCACATGGCTCCTGGCATCTTGCTAGCTTGTGTCTAACAAGGAACCTGGCTTAGTGAAAGTTCTCAAGAAACGCTGGTTGAGTAAATGAATGCATAAATTGTTTTTCAATTGAAAGTAGCCTCAAGACACACCCTTTGGCTCAACTCCTTCGGTCAAAAATGATTCTTAAAAAAATTAAAAATAATGGCAACTCTGGACTGAGTACAAGGAACTGATTAAAAAGAAACTTGTCTTATTTGCTTTCTCCTAAGATAATGTAGAAGGTAGCTGCTGTGTTTTCTAGACTTGTCACTCTTCCCAAATATCTCAAATATATAATTTTACCTGACTCGTGTGTGTGTGTGTGTGTGTGTGTGTGTGTACACGCACGTGTGGTGTAAGTGTAACATACTGTTCTTATTTACTCTGGGGCTCATCTAAATAAAACCACAGGCGGAGGACACATAGGTGTGCAGAAATTGGGTGAGAATGATGGACTGTCTCTGCGTTTACTTCATTTCCCCCTGTGATTCTCTTTGAATTCACCCCTTCATGCAGGAAGCATATGGTCTTTCATATCTGATTGTGAAAATTGTTTATGTGGCGCATTCCTCTCTTCCAACTCCCTGTTTATTCATTGTTTATGCCTAAATCCAGCGCTCTGTGATAGCTTTCCTGCTGAGTTAAGAGTTTCCTGTCAGCCTCTGTGTGTATGTGTGTGTGCATCCACAGGGCTTCAGCCACAGCTTTTATAAATGCCCACACTGCGGATGATCAACACATTTCTGCCTGCTGTCCTCTACTGGAGGTTACTCTGGGGAGACTGAGAGTGCTTTCAAGATACCTGAGTTAGTACATTAATGAGTCATTCATGGATAAAAATTAGTTAACGTCCAAGAGGAGTAGTGGTAAAAACAGCTAACATTGGGTGAGCATCTACCATGGGCCAGGCAATGTGCTGCATGGTGTGTAAGCATTATTCAATTCTCTGCGATGTGCATAGTAACTACTACTTTAATCCACACTTGACAGATGACAGGCCAGAGGTTGAGAGAAGATCAGTAACTTGTTATCTGCCAACAGTCAACGGTAAAGCTGGGATCCAAACCTAGGTCGGCTCGCTGCTGGAGCCTAGGATTTTTTTTTTTTCTTTTCTTTTTTTTAATTGAAGTATAGTTGATTTACTATATTGTGTTAGTTTCGGGTGTATAGCAAAGCAATTCGGTTATATATATATACACACACATATATATATATATTCTTTTTTTTTCAGTTCTTTTCCATTATTGTTTTTGTTTTTTTTTTTAAAGACTGAATTAGTCACATCTTGCTTTTTTTAAAAAATTTATTTTTATTTATTTATTTTTGACTGTGTTGGGTCTTCGTTTCTGTGTGAGGGCTTTCTCTAGTTGCAGCAAGTGGGGACCACTCTTCATCGCGGTGCGCGGGCCTCTCACTATCGCGGCCTCTCTTGTTGCAGAGCACAGGCTCCAGACGCGCAGGCTCAGTAGTTGTGGCTCACGGGCCTAGTTGCTCCATGGCATGTGGGATCTTCCCAGACCAGGGCTCGAACCCGTGTCCCCTGCATTAGCAGACAGATTCTCAACCACTGCGCCACCAGGGAAGCCCTCCGTTACTGTTTATTACAAGATACTGTGGAGCCTAGGCAATTAACTTCTGCCCTGTTCCGCCTCCTTCCAAGAGCAAATGAACCGCTCCCACACCAAAGGTTTCCAGGGTTTCCTCTTTCTGCTGTAGAATTTTCTTTTCCAACATCTTGATCAGGGAGAGCTACCCTGGTTGAGGCTTGAGCTGATGGGGAGCCCCTCCCCCTCCTCCTACCCCATCCTTGCCTGGGGTGGACCTTTCCACAGAACAGAACGTGGTTTGGCAGTCAATGTGCTGTGAGAGTGGAAACAGCTGCTGGTGTGTTGCTATGCTCCCCAAAGTGTCTACGCCGCTTTGTACACAGCCAGTGCTCAATCCGTGTCTCCCGCAGGACTGTGGTTCTGAAAGGGGGCATTGCTGCCTGCAGCCACTGACACCCTGGGCTTCCATGAGCTGCCCAACAGGGCACCCAAGGACAAATAGCGCCTCTGGCCTTTGAGCCCTGGAGAGGAGAATGGTCTCCATCTGGAAGGCACAGGTGACGGCTCAACCGTGCCCAAAGAGGAGACTCTGACGGAGGCTGCCCTGGGATGCCGTGGCAGGAGCTGGGGGCTCTGCAAAATCCAAATGGATCTCCCTAAAGGAGTCTTTCTCTCAGGCTTTGTTTTTTTTTCTAGCTGTGTTTTCCATGCTTGACATTACCAGGTGACAGCTCCTCCTCCGCGGAGAAACTTGTCGTCCCACGGGGATAATTCCAAAGTTATTCTAAGAGTTCCTGCTCAGAACAAATCAAGCCAATCAGGAAGCTCCTCCACTTGGGCTGTGCCTGGCTGATTGTTTCCCACTTGGACACTTCCTGCCATTGTTCCCTGGCCTGTTCTCAGAGGCGCAGCTACAGAACCCTGCCCCTTCCTCTCTGGAGCCCAGGGCCGCACTGGTGGCTTTGGGTCGAGGTATATATGAGGCTCAGAGATCAGGTACTTGGCTGGAGGAAAATGCCTAAAAGGAAAACAGGAGCAGTTCCTGGCCCAAGTGGTTGAAGCAGACACCACAGTGTTTGGGTCTCTCTGGCTTACCAAGAGATGTTGAAATATGCTGGGTCTTTCATTAGTTGTTTATCAAGCATGTGTTGAGCTAGTACAGTGATAGTTACCCAATGTCTACTTTTAAGAAGTTCATCATCTCATGGGGAAGACAGGTGTATAAACATTTACAAAACAGTGCTCTGTAGAGCTCTAATGGGAAGTGCCCAATGCCACGGGAATGCAAAGAAGAGAGCCTGACTAACTCTGCTTAGGGAGTGGGCAGGGCAGGATATCAGGAGTTTGGGACATTTCAGTAGGATCTCGAAGGATGAGAAAAAATGATCAAGGCAGAGAGGTGTTCAGAGGGCATTAGGGGCCAAGGGGACAGCGTGGACACAGATGCTGTGAGGCAGAAATGCGCAAGGAGGTTCAAGCATCTCTGTAGGACTGGCCTCTTCCGAGTGTGCTCATGATGGGAAGAGAGTGATGGGGAGGGGAGGGTCCAGGACGTGATGGATCTTGAATGCCATACTCAGGAGTTTAGATTTGGTCCTGAAGGCAAAAGGAAACCATTTAAGTTTCGTGTCTGTCTGTTTGTCTGTTTTAAGGGCGTGATCAGATCAGCCACGTTCCAGAAAGACCACACTGGCAGCTATGTGGAGAATGGGGGTGGATGTAGGGGAGAGAAGCAGAAGGAAAGCATAAAGATCAATTAAGATTTGCCCAGGCAAGAGATGAGGAGGCCGTGCTTGACAGGGACTATTATGGGAAGCAAAAAAGGCTTCCATTGACTGACATTGATGCTATAATGACACTGAGGATATCCTAAGTCAAGCTTTTTGCATGAATGTGGCGTCACAGGCTGGGCTGAAAAAACTGAGTGACATTTAATTGTGAAACTATGAGCAAAAGTAGCTGAGGGAGCCCAGGGGCTAGAGTCCGCGAGGGGATAGATAGACCCTCGGCTTTCCATTCTTGCCCACCTCTCTTTTGGTCACTTCCCTGCAACTGCCTGACTGTCGGAGGTACCAGAGGGCCCCTCTTCTCGGGGCAAGGGAGGCCACACAGCTGCAGCCATCTGTGCCCCCTTTGATGGTCTATGGTAGAGAGTTGGCCAAGACATGAGTTTGAACCTCATGTCTTGAGGCCCTAATTGAAAATGTTCCAAGGACTGAAATGGTCTCGAGTTCTAAAGGAAACCCAGCCCTTGGCCTGAGGAGCTGCATCACTGCCCTCCCATGGCTGCAGCAGGAAAGGGCTTGGAGTTACTGCCTAACCATCATCACGGAATCTCGGCAAACGCTGAGGCTCCCCTCTCCCCTGCAGCAGAGGGGCTGAGCCAACACCAAACACCACGTCCTCCCGGAGTGTCCTGCGTGGGTTGTAGGCACAGCGTGGCCCTGCACCATTGGTTTTTCCTTGGCACGTTCAGATCCTTCTGGCAGCTCCCTGTTATTTTTCCATATTACAGATACAGTAGAGACATTTTGTCTTTAAGATGCCAGCGAGAAGGCCCGGCGGGGCCCTGTTCCAGTGGCGCATCTGGTTTTGAGAAGCAGCTACATCCCCCCTGGCCCTGGCTCATGGGTGCCCTCTGGCAGTCTGGAGGCTGGGCTGGTAGAGAGAGAATGGCCTTGGTGGATGAGCCCGCCCGGCCTGAGCTCTGGGAAACCCTGCTTAACGCGGTTGAGTGGACCAATGTCCCACAGGAGAGCCGCAGAAGTTAAAGAAAGCCACACATACCACATTTATTATGGGGTTTTGAGACAAAAACTCTCAGAACTAAAATTAACTTGTAAGTATTTTCTCTGATAAACTTTATCCTGATACCACTTATCAGCCCTGATTCTGTTTTATAACATCTCGTGTCTTGAGAGGGCAAATGAGAAGGATGTCTATTTCTGGGTTTTCAAATCCCAAAGGAAAACAGAATCTTCCTTATATCAAGAGCCTGCCAGTGAGAACCTCCAGATACAAAATGATTCCCATGGAGGAATCAAAGCCTGGGTCACAAAGCATTATGTAAGCCAAAAGAGAGAAGCTCTTAGAAGCAAGACCTGCATCAGGTCCAAAGAAGGAGAATGCCCTTTAAAACTGATCTAGAGACTTGGGCTTTTAATTGAAGCCTTCTGTCAAAGGGATAATCGGATTTGCCATTTGAAATGGAAACTCTTGGATACAGAAAGAGTACTTTGTGTTCCAAAATAATAATTTTTTTTAAAAAAGTGATCTGCCTTTTCTTGGTGGTTTGGCTTGTACAGAACTGGCACTGGCTGGCTCTCTATTCAGCTGGGTCCCACCCCTGGAGTTGTCTTCCCATTGTCTATTTTTTCTGGATCCTGAGGCTAAGGCAGAACCACCTGCTGAAAGCACAGGAAATCTCATTGCAACATTCAGCTGTAAGAGAGAGCTCAGGGCAGACCAGATTTAGTATTGAAATAGTACAGGCACCTCAGTGTGGGAGATCTTACACAGTAGCAAGGAATGTTTTTTGTGTGAATGAGTGAAGGATCACAAACTTCACATATGAGAGTTCTCATATTCCCACAAAACCCCAAATTATCCCCCCAAATAATAACAGCAGACAGCTTACGTAGTTCTTTCACAGCAATTAGGGATTGTTTTGTTCCTATGTTATAGATAAGAAAATTGAGACAAAGGAAAAGAGAGAAAGCAGAATCCAAATACCCTTCACGCCACCATCTGATTTCTGCAAAGCCTCTCCTGATTGTTTCGACCAGTGGGAGGCAGCAGGATGTACCGCAAAGGAGCCCAGGTCAGGGGTTCCATTAGTCTGCCATTTACTGGCTGAAACAATGGAGAATCTCCCACTTTTCTTAGTCTCTACTTCCTTGTCTATTAGATGTTATCAGATGGTTATAATGATGTATATGGAAGAGCTCTTTCTAAGCTCTGAAGATTAAATGTGTTAACATTTAAGCCATCTCAGAACACTGCCTGCCATGGAGTAAGTATTATTTAATGTTTGTTCTCCCTTTCTCTTCTGGTGTCTTTAAAAAAATTGAATTTAAAGACTATTTTTTAGTGAGAGAGTGGTAGTGTATATATGGACATATATACACTACCAGATGTAAAATAGATAGCTAGTGGGAAGCAGTTGCATAGCACAGGGAGATCAGCTCGGTGCTTTGTGCCCACCTAGAGGGGTGGGATAGGGAGGGTGGGAGGGAGGGAGATGCAAGAGGGAAGAGATATGGGGATATATGTGTATGTATAACTGATTCACTTTGTTATACAGCAGAAACTAACACACCATTGTAAAGCAATTATACTCCAATTAAGATGTTAAAAAAAAAAAAAAAGACAAGGTAGGATTTGAAAAATAATTGAATACCAAGAAAGACATCATTATATTAGTCAAAAATATATATTATATGTTTGCTAGTTAAACTACTATGTTAAATTTTTGTGATATAAATATATTCATCATTTACACTTTAAAATTATAACCTTTTATAAGAAAAAAAATAAAGACTATTTTTTAAATACCGTATGCACTACTTTACAAGACAAACCAAAACATACTATTTAATGGAATAAATTCAAATTCAGCCTCTGAATCACATGGTTTGTGGTCCATAAGATTTAAGAACACCCACAGACTCCTATGTTAAGTCAATTTTCCAGAGAATGTGATTAAGCCCATAATTTGAATGCTAAAAGGAAAATTAAAGAATTGATGATTGTCTTCAAGGATGGTGAAAGTTAGGATGTGTGTGTGTGTGTGTGTGTGTGTGTGTGTGTACACCTTTAAAAAAATCCAGAAAATCTAATTCAAGTTCTCAATGTGGAAGAGGCTTATGTGCACATGGGGCGCCATCTAGTGGTGGGTAAAGTCATATTCCACCAACTGAGGTAGTGTGCTTGGAAATTTACATAAAGTACTGCTATCTGGGAGGAAATTGCTGTTGTTTGGATTTGGTATCATGTGGTTACTTGGGAAGAGGAAGCTCAACATATCAACATTAAAATGTCCATTGCCCTCAATGCTTTGTTCCCTTGCTCTCCAAGGAACAGTGCGCTTGCCCCTAGTGGTGTGTGCAGAAATCTCCAGCCAAAACCTGTGAACCTAACTTGTTGCCTGCTCTATAACAGGGAGAGAAACTGGTTGAGAAGATCCAGAGGTTTGAGCCTTCAGGAGGCAGTGGCTGGGAGTATTTGATTCATCTTCATTTTTATAGGGGCATGTGACAATAAGACACCATCAATGGGCTACAGCAGGTGTCCCCAAAGGCCAGTGATGAACAACCCAATCAGTGACCCTGTAGTCCAGTATGGCCAACACATGTCCTCCCTACCACTGAAGGCCAGTCACTGTGTTGACAGAGACCCCAAGGCCTCTGGCTCTTCCCACATCTGGAAAGCGGCAGGCGGTGAGGCTCTGCGGGGTGCGTTCCTGCAAAGCCCCCTCCCTTCCTGAGGCTGGCTCAGCACATTCTCCAGCACGTGGGTGTCCCTGACCCTTTGCTTAAGGAGCAGCTCTTTCACCCGTACATCTAATAACTCAGCACCCAGGGCCAGGAGCGATATCTGGCTCATGAGCTCAAGCACAAGAAGAGGATTGTGAAGCCTGTGAGGTTCCAAGTGCAGAGGCCACTGTCATCTCAGGAACCCCAGCACCCATCCTAAGGACTTGCACAAAGGAGATCCTGGGTGCCTGTGGCATTGAGTAGGGGCCTGTGACCAAGCGCACACCTGCTCCCCCGTGTTCTCCTCTCATCTGGGCCAGGGTAAGGGTTTCGCTGTGTTGCCTCTGGACAGGGAGTTCCTCCCAGGGCAAATCAGTCACGTGCAACCTTGGATCTGCAAGTTAGACAGGGCCATATGTGTCTGGAGAGAGACAGGCAGGCTCTGTGATGAGGCTTGGGGCCCTCTAAGTGCTAGCTGAGGCATGGCTAAGTAGCGAAATAAGTTCATAGGTGCGCTCCACCTTTAAATGAATTGAACTCAATCAGCATATAAAAGAATTCAATGATGACACATCTCACTTGACAAAGGACCACAAGCAGGGCTTCCTAGTATATCCAGCTACTCTACTGCAGGGGTCCCCAAGCCCCAGACCGCGTTAGGAACCAGGCCATACAGAAGGAGGTGAGCGCGGGTGGGCAGGCGAGTGAAGCTTCATCCCCCGCTCCCCATCGCTCCCTCATCGCTCACATTACTGCCTGAACCATCAGCCCCCATCCGTGGAAAAACTGTCTTCCACAGAACTGGTCCCCGATGTCAAAAAGGTTGGGGACCGTGGCTCTACTGCATTAAAATGACGGTTCACCGCACAGCTTTTTAGGGAACCAGTGCAATGTAAAATAGGGGGATGGCTGAATTGACTTCATAATGAACAAAGGCTACTGTTCTGATCACATCCCTCCCATCAAGGTTCTGCCGCTGGCTAGGGAGAAACAAGATCCATAGAGGACAAGCTCTGTGCTATAAGAAGAGAAAGACAAAAGGATACTAACAGGAGCTGGGAACCCATGCTGTGCTAGGCATAGACTAGACATTTCACATAAATTAACTAAGTGAAGCCTCACGAGAGCCAAAGGAGATACCTATTATTGATCCCCACTTTACATGTGGGTTAAGTAGCTTGCCCAAAATCCCATGCCATTAATGAGGTGCACAGCTGAGGTTCGGAGCAAGGTCAGTCAATGCCAAAGAGCGTACTCTTTTCACTGCGTCTTGTAATAAGCCCCTGCTCAGTCTTTCAAAAGCACAGGGGAAGAGGAACTCCTAATTCATGGTAGAACTCTATTCAGGTTCAAGATATTGACGAGATCAATAATAATAATAATGAGGAGGGGGAAGGGGGAGAGGAAAAGGAGGGGAGGAGGAGAAGGAAGAGGAAGAAGAAGAGGGGGAGGGGGAGGAAGAGGGAGGGGCGGGGAGGAGGGAGAGGGAGGAGGAAGAGGACAATGGCAAGGATGATGACCATGACGACACAAGTGAGCAGGTCTAGAACTGGTTCCGAGGTTGGAAGTGTTCCTTCATGGTGCACCACTGCCTCTCCCTGGGAACTCTCCAGAGCCCTAGGCCACCTCTGCCTGATGCTTTCTCTGGCTCAAGCATGAGGATCTCGGGATTATTGAGCGACCTGTTTGATCTGCCCTCTGGTGTCCTGGTCCATCCTTTGTTGGTAGACTGTCTTCCTCGACCCTGCCCAACCTAAACTAGTCGCCTGCCCAGCTGGTTCCCAGTCTACCCTGACTTCTCTGCCTTGCTCCTTCTCTAACTGCAGCACTGAACCAGCATCCTAGTTTCACTCCTGGGCTTATTACAACTCCCCTGCTCCGAAACGTCTATCACGCTCCATGGGCTCGAGGATAAATTTCAAGTCCCTCAGCTCAGCACGCAAAGCCTTCTAGGATCTGGTTCCAACCTGTTATTCCAGTCTTTTCTCCACAGCTGCTTCTATAGTTAGGTCTGTGATTCTCCTGTCTTCAAAGAGATGACAGATCCCGTGTAGAAGGAAGACCTCATGCTAGCCACGCCTGGACCACTGCTCCCCGTGAAGAGGGTGACTCCGTAAGAACAGCAATCGACTGGTGTCCGTCCTCACTGTATCCACACTCCCCTCCCACCGCCAGGCAGACGCAACATGCCAGAGATAGTAAAAGCCTCCCAGTGGAGCCAGGCCCCCTTCAGCTGTTTACAACAGGTGGCTGAGCTGTCACAAGCCAAATGAGCTGGGTCAGCATGGAGCGTCCATGACAACCAGCTGACCTTGCCAGTTAAGCTCCGATCCAACACGCACGTGGTCAGCGTCCTCATGACTGCATCATCCAGTAAATCAAGTCCAGCTCTAAATCTGGGATCCGATTTGGTGCTAAAAGGGGCCAAGGCCTCACTGAGGTCAAGGAAGGGCCCCCAGTTTCCTCTCTGGTTATCTGTGATGATGTCCATGTGTGTTTGCTCCATCTCAGTGACAGCCATTCAGCTCACGTCCCAACTCAGCCGTCATGGTTCATTTCCTACGAGCCTGGAATTTCCTTCCAATGAAGTGAGGCCTCTTAAACTTGACTTGGCATCTTTTATTTTTTAGAAGTGAAAACTAAGGAAGTGATGCTATGAACCATCACTGCTTTAAAAGATTCAGGTATTAAAAGTTCTGGGTTGGGACCATCATGTGCTGTCTGGGGTCAAAGTTAACTCTCTTGGTGGTACAAAGTATTTCCTGGAAGGGGACCTTCTAACATCAAATGATGGGAATCATGAGCAATAGAAACATAAGTCCAGAAGGTTCAGGAGATCTCTGAATACCCACAGTTAAGGAACTTTGAAGAGTGGTCTTCCATTATAATTGAGTGGATTATAGGTCTCTTGAGGGTAGCAATTATACCATTTTCATCTTTACCTCTAACCTAGCTTGGCCTCTATCATAAGCATTTTGATAAATGTTTATTGAATGAATGAATACATCTTAGAAAGATTGATCTCAGCTATAGCCCACCAGGGTAAAAGCCCCAATACTAAGGCCCTCAATGATCATTCCTTTTTCTGAACTTCTACTACACTGAGTACTAGAAGATATGTTCCTGGAACCTGTCATGTGTATATTCCATCCATCGGATGCCTAAACTGTTAGATCCTAAGAGCAGGGGAGAACACTTTGACCTCTTTTGTATAATTCCAACATCTTTCCCACTGCTATGTATGATGCTCAGTGAATATCTATTTAATAATCTTGTTCCAAATGAATACTATATCAACCACATCAGAGCAATTAGTTGCAAGCATGGCCATTTGCTCATGGCAGCACTTGTCCATACTTCTAGATAAATGAGAGCCATGCCAAGAAAACAATCTCCTTCTTTTAGCTCATGTCATGATTAAATGTCAATCACAGTAACAGAGACAAAGGCCCAATATTCAGTAGGAAATGCCTAGCAGAGAGAAATCACAAGCATTTATACTTAAAGCAACTGTGGGTGTGTCACCTGTGCTACCTTCATTCTGGTCTTCCTCCTTCCAGTAACTATATACGAAAGCCTCTGTGCCAAGCAGTACGCTAGGATCTGGGAATACAAAAGTGAACACTACACTCTCTTACTCTGCAGGAAGCTGAGGCTGGAGGGAGAGAGAGAGACAGAGACAGAAAACAGCTTCATATGTGCTATGATGCAGTAAGTTCTAGGCTAAAAATGCTCTTGGTGGACAGCAAACCAGTGTTCAGGGCTTAGGGAAAGTGGTATCTTAACTGAGGCCTGAAGGATCCATAAGAGTTAGCCACGTGAAGAAGGACTGAAGAGTGTTCCTGGCTGAAGGAACAGTAGGGACAAAGAACTTGACCCAGGGAGAGCCTGGTCTCTCCAGGAAACAGCAGAGAGTGCCTGAGGTGGCCGGTGATTGTGCCTGAGGTGGCCGGTGATTGGAGAAGGAGGAAGCACTGATGAGATAAGGCTGGAGAGGCAAGCAGAGGTCATATCATAAATATGAAGGGGTTTGGATTTTATGTTGCAGTCCAAAGGGAATGGGGGAAGGTCTTTAAGCTGGAAAGTGACATCATCAGACAAATTTTGAAAGATACTTCTGGTGGCTGGATAGAGTTTGGGCTAGAAGTTTACAATACTAGAGGAAGGGAGACTGGGTGTTGAAGCAACCCACGTGAAAGGTAATGATGGCCTGGACTAGTGTCATGGCAACGGGGATGGAAAAGAGTGGAAGCATTCTAGAAATATTTGCAATATAAAATGAGTGAATGGACATGGGGTTGAGATGGGGAGAGGAATCAAGGATGATGCTCTGCTTTCAGACTTGGGCAACTGGGTGCACAGTGGTGCTTTTCAAGAAATTAAGAACCAAAGAGATGGAACAAATTAGAGAGAGTAATGAGTTCAATTTTTAACATGTTGAGGTTTAGGTGTTTGGGTGAGATCCAAATTGAGATGTCCAGAAGAAGGCTGGCTGAATGGGTAGCTCTGGAGAAAAAACTGGAATGAAAGAATGTTTGTATTTCAGAAGCCATGGGAGCATATGATACGACTTAGAATACGAGACGTAAGAGGAGCACCAGGATAAGAACCCCAAAAAACCAACATCTCAAGGATGGACAGAGGAAGAGGAGACAGAAAATCAAGGATACTGTCATGGCAAGTAAATCAAGGAGGGAGGACGGTTCAAGAAATAGGGAGCATTCAGGAGTCTCACCTGATGTTGAACAGTCAACTAAGATGAGGATTAAAAAGTCTCCATCGCACTGAGCCACTGGTGGCGTGGCAAGTACAGGGTCAGGAGACACGGAGGAGAGCGGATGGGAGGTGAGGAGGTGGAGATGCTGAGCATCGTTGATGCTCCAAGAAGTTTGGGGCTGAAGGGGAGGAGAGAGAGGATAGTTAGCGAAGGCGGGGTATGGCGTCAGTGGGGTTTGAGGATGGGGAGAGTGTTGTACAACAAACGGCTGTTCCAAAGTCAGCTATGCATTCCTAGAATCTTCACAAGTATTATCTTATTTTTATCAAGATTCCAAGTTTTTACTTTCTAGATTGACTTTTAAAAGGTGCGATCCTTCAACAAGCAATGTTGAGCGTGTCCTAATAAAGGAAACACCTGCCGGCTTTTATGAATGTAAACATAAACTAGTCCAGGCAGGAGATATTTCTAACATATGTAAAAGCAGAACCATGAATTCAGCACTCTGCAAAATGGCTTCAAATGGCTGAGAAAGACAGGACTTTTGAGATCTGTTTCCTCTTCCGTAAAACATTATGGAAAGAAAATTTTGCAGAATGGGAGTGTGTATGCATGTGTATGTGCAAAGGTGAAGGACAGGGCTTCCCTGGTGGTGCAGTGGTTGAGAATCCGCCTGCCAATGCAGGGGACACGGGTTTGAGCCCTGGTCTGGGAAGATCCCACATGCCGCGGAGCAACTGGGCCCGTGAGTCACAACTACTGAGCCTGCGCGTCTGGAGCCTGTGCTCCGCAACAAGAGAGGCCGCGATAGTGAGAGGCCCGCGCACCGCGATGAAGAGCGGCCCTCACTTGCCGCAACTAGAGAAAGCCCTTGCACAGAAACGAAGACCCAACACAGCCAAAAATAAATAAATAAATAAATAAATAAATAAATAAAAAATAAAAGCTTTAAAAAAAGGTGAAGGACATTTGTACTTGAAGTATTGGGAGCTTGACCTTGGTGTTGCTATGACCTGGGGCAGGTGTGAAGGGTACAGTTGTGGCAAAGGCTACCACTGCTTATGTGCCCTTTTTGTTCAAAATCTTTTTTAAAGGTGTATCCAACATTAATTCTCCTTGGAGAACAGAGACAGCCACAAATAGATGTCAAAGGACACTTCAGTAAATTATTTTTTGCCCTAATAAATCATAAATCTTTCTGGTTTGTTAGTGTGATTAACTACAATTTATTTTAATGCAAATTCCCATACTCCAGTGATTAAAGAGCTCCTCAACACCCCGTCTTACTGAATGAGCTGGAAGCAAACACAGTGTAATTTCAGAGAGACGAGGTGAGTAGCACAAGGCACAAAGAGCATCTCTAAAACGGTGATGTGGGGTCATTCCCAATCCCCCCTCCCAAAGAAAAAACAACTGTATAACTGTACTTATTTATACGGAACACAGTGAATATGATTTGGAACATAATTCAGAAATAAATTAAACTACCTTCTAATAAGTGGATAGTGAAAAAACTTGGTCTGAGATTGATTCCATTCACTTGAAGCAAACCTAGGCTTTGGGTCATGGTAGAAAAATAGCAGCTAGCATCTTTGTCAGATACTATTTTGAGCACTATATATGTGTTAACTCATTTCATTCTCTCAACAATCCTCAAAGTATATACTATGAGTATTTCCATTTTACAGATGAGGAAACTGAGGCACGACATATGAAGTACGCAGTCCAAGGCCATGAGAAGGAGTGAAGTGAAGATTCGAGTTGAGAGAGAATGCCTACTCTTGACCTTAAACCACTCCGCCTTCCACAGAGGATGGCAGGTTGGCCTCAGAGCTCTCTGATAAAAGGTCAAGTGGCAAATATTTAAACCTGTGGAAAATCCACATTCTTTGCTACTAGAATTCTGTGTGTAGCCTGGGATTCACGCCTAAGGAGTGGCAAAAAAGAACTTGGGGTTAATTACTAAATGAAGCAAAAGACGGCTGGAGAAAGTTCCACGTAGGACGTGTGAAAGCCAGTGAGATGACACCATCTAAAGAGGAGCCCAAGGAGCATCTTCATAATGTGCTTTATCAGAGCTGCATCGGACTCCACAAGACACAGGACACACTTGGAACCTAAGTGCCACCGTCTTCGAGATATGAGGATGTCACTTCTGACTCTCCCACAGTAGGACTGTGCCCTGAAGACGGCTTCCTCCCGGCCTGGCTCCATGTATATTGTCAAGGCCATGACAGCGCTGGCCAAAGGAATAGCCACCCAACTGTAGAATCTCTCTTCCCTTCTTTAAAAATAGGAGATGGGCTTCCCTGGTGGTGCAGTGGTTGAGAATCTGCCTGCCAATGCAGGGGACACGAGTTCGAGCCCTGGTCTGGGAAGATCCCACATGCCGCGGAGCAACTGGGCCCGTGCGCCACAATTACTGAGTCTGCGCGTCTGGAGCCTGTGCTCCGCAACAAGAGAGGCCGCGATAGTGAGAGGCCCGCGCACCGCGATGAAGAGTGGCCCCCGCTTGCCGCAACTAGAGAAAGCCCTCGCACAGAAACGAAGACCCAACACAGCCATAAATAAATAAAAATAAATAAATAAAAGAACGTGAATTTCTTAAAAAAAATAAAAATAAATTAAAAAAATAAAAATAAAAATAGGAGACATGTGCATCACTTTGAAATGGTGGAAGCTGTAGTCCTACCTGAAGGCAGGGGCTGAACACACCAGTTGCCAAGGGTCTCTTCCAGCCCCCAGATGACTTTTTTTAACCACAGAGAGAGTCTTACAGATGATTTCCCCGGCCAAGTCATCTCTCTGGGCCTCCTCTTACAGCCTGACCAAAATTTTTAGGATGTCCCCAGGGACAGCAAATCTTATTCTTATTCCTATTTACAGATTCAGCTGGGACGTTAACTAATATTCTCAAGATCACACAGCAAGACATCTGTGTGGCTAATATTAAAAGGTCAGTGTCTTCGAGTCCTGTCCTTTGCTTCACAGAGCAGACCCCAGCAGCAGCACATTACCCGGAATGGAAGGCCTGAGATGCCCCCGAATCCTGTTTATAAAACAGCTGCTCCCAAGAAAACCATATCATCATTCTGGGGCTTTAATCTGGAATTTGTGATTCCTTGTCAGGGGCTGAGATTTTCTTCTGCATTAGCTATAGGCAAGGATGGCAGCTCTAAAAGAGCACTGGGGACCTGGGTTTAGTTGCAGGAAGATCACTGGTTGGCTGGGTCATTCTGAGAGTCCTGGGGTCTGTCCTGGCCTCAGGTGTGGGGAGGTGCTCAGTCTAAAGACTCGGTAAGGTTTTTTCTAGATCTAAAGATAAATTGGTGCAAAGAGATGGCGATGACTGTATTTAAACATTTAGGCAAAAACTATGATCTTGGGGCATATATTCTTCTCTCTGGTGTTTGCTTTGCAGCAGTGTGGTCAAGGACTAGGGTTTATCCCAACCCATCGCAGACACTCAGCTCATGACACATGCAACTTGCCAAGAAATTCAACAACCTGCAAATTGGTCTATTCAGTGAGACAGAAACACTGAGCACCCACTTGGTTGTCATGACAATGCCAGATTGCCATTAAGGTTTCCAAACACCTTTCTGGCAATTCCTGTCCTTATCTTGTCATAGACTGGTAATGACTGGTAATAAACAGTTGCCTGGTCGGAATAGTTTAAATAGTACTGTGTTTAGCCATTTTTCTCTAACAAAGCAAGTCTCCTAAGGACCTGAGCAGGGCATCACTCCAACAACCTAGACAATTTTTAAAAAAATAAGCAACTGGAAAGCACAAGGTTACATTTTTTAAAAAAAAAATAACCTGCTGAGATAACTCTAGCTTCTCACCCTATTCGACTGGGTCTGCCCCACAACTGGTCTGAGTTCTTCTCAAATCTATCATATTGTCCTACTTCTTCTGTTCTTGGAGTTGTTCTCTTTCATCCTCCACTTTAGCTGACAGGTCCTGGGAAGCCTTAGAATTCCTGCTGAGGGCCTCAGGGTAACAGACATGAGCTGATCACAGAGCAGGAGGGAACCAGAGAGGGAGCAGCTGCCCTGGGGACAAAAGCTGCTTCCCGCCCCTGCCAGGCAGCAGTTTTCAGCCCTGTGCTCCCGGCCTCCTTTCTTCCTCTGCCCTGGACGTCCTAGGGGTGAGGGCTGGTGCTTCCAAGTCACCACTGGACTTGTATGTCCAGCTGCAGCTGACTTCTAAACAGTGTGCTAAGCTTAGGGTGGTGGCGTCCCTCTCAGCTGTTTCTCAGAGTGGAGAGGGAGTCTGGTAAAATCAAATAATTCGGGGCTATTTATATACTGTACATGGTCACATCACTCTTTTATTTTTATAATAAAAGCTAAAACCTATTGGGCACCAAGTCCTAGACCGTTCTAAATACTTTCTAAGCATTCTGTATATATTAATTTAATCATTGCCACTACCCAATAGTTTGTTTTCATTATTATTTTATTATCTTTTTTTTGTAGTAGTAGAGGAAAGTGAAGCTAAAGAAACTTGCCTAAGATTACACAGACAGCAAGTGGAGACCCTGGACTTGAACCAGCAAGTGGGATGCTGATACTCTTTGCCGTAATCTCAGCTCTATACCATCTCTAGACATAAATGTTTGTTTTCAACCTCATGACAATCCTACGGATGACCTAAAGCTGATACAGATCAATTAAATTAAAAAATATTTATTGAGAGCAACCTAGTAGGCACCACACAGTATTGTAGGCACTCGCACACATATATATAGTGGGTGTAGTAGGTTGAATGGTGGTCCCCCAAAAGATATGTCCACATCTTAACCGGGAACATGTGAGTATGACCTTATTTTGGAAAAAAAGGGTCTTTGTAGATGTAATGAAAGGATTTTGAGATGTGATCCTCTGGGATTATCTGAATAGGCTTTAAATCCAATGGTAAGTGTCCTTATAAGAGGCAGAAGAGGAGAAGACACAGGGGGATAAGAAGGCCATATGAAGATGGAGGCAGAGAGGAGAGTGATGCAGCCACAAGCCCAGGGATGCCTGGGGCCACGAGAAGCTAGAAGAGGCAAGGAAGGATCCTCCCCTAGAGCCTCTGGAGAAAGCACAGCCCTGCTGACACCTTGATTTTGGACTTCTGGTCTCTAGAAGTGTGAGAGAATACATTTCTGTTGTTTAAAACCCCCTAGTTTTTGGCAATTTGTTACAGTAGCCTCAGGAAACTAAGACAGTGTGTAATCCGTGAAGTCCTCGTGCTCAGGGAACTTCCATCCTAGTCAAGAATGAACATAATGTAATACAGTGTAATGTAATGCAAGGTAAGGTAATGTAAAAAGATAAAATAATTTGCTGAAAATCAACAGCAGATAAAATCAAGAGCTAAAAAACACATTCTCCTCACACATCACACTAGGAAGTCTTGCCTGCACTCCCTAATCTGAGTGTTAAGTACCCCTCCCCTGCATATGTTCCCATAGACTCTTTTTGAACTTCCATGATAGGAGCTTTCCCACCAGCTTATAATTGATGGCTTACTTGTTTGTGTTCTCTAGTGGCCTGTAAAAAGCTTCCTCTTCATCTCCTCTGGCCTTATCTGAGACTATTTAAGAATGGGAGGTAACTAGGGAATACCTTAATGACCGATAGGAAGGAGGCCAGCGGAGACTGAGAAGTGAGCAGGACCAATGCACATGCCTATACAGCTTATTTCTGCCCGAGGACACCTGCCGAAGGAGTAGAGGAGGCTAGAATCCAGCCACTGGTTTTTCCAAATGGTGGCCTCACGTGGAGCTGCGTTTTCTAATTTGCACTAAAGAGCCATGTGGCCCAGCAATGGCCGTGAACGCCACTGGTGTTGAGATGTCCAGTCCTTCCAGGAAGAATCTGGCTCAGGTGGCAACCCTCACGCCACATACCATGGCAGTGCGTAAAATCCTTCCTCCAGGCACCCAGATTGGGGTGACAGTCTGTGCTGGCAGAAGTGTCCCTAACCTTACAGATATTCTCTGTGCACTGGCAATATTCAAACATTATTCACTTTTTTCCTTTGCCTTTTCACATGGGAGGGAAAAACACGAGACTCCGAGATCCCTGGAGTGTGTATTATTCCAACAGAGATTCTGTTTCAAAGGAGATCAAAAGGCTTAGCAGTGGGGGGCCTGGGTGGAGGGAGGCTGCTGTCAGTCAGAAGGGACCACCTGGTCTTGTCACTTCACATGTGGCTTTAGGGCTTCTATTCCTCAATCCTTTTTTGTTTTTTAACTGCATCAAAAAGGATTTTAAGGGACTTCCCTGGCGGTGCAGTGGTTAGGGCTCTGTGCTTCCACTGCAGGGGGCACGGGTTCCATCCCTGGTTGGGGAACTCAGATCCTGCATGCCATGTGGTGCAGTCAAAAAGGAAAAAAAAAAGAATTTTAAGATTCATAAAAATAAAGAGGAACACAACATAATAATCAGTGGAACATTCAAACAAAAACTACATAATAGTAAAGACTAGGCTTCAAATATGCACCAAACAACATAGGCTCTGAGGCAGATCGTATTTTCCAAACAGGTCACAAAAATCTCTCCCGTCCCACATGCTCTTTTGCAATGTGACCCTGCCACTCCCGTCAAGAGGTAAAGATTCTCATTTCCTTCTGTTTGAATCTGGGTTGGCTTTAGTGGCTCAGTTGAAACCAGCAGGACACAGTGGAAGTGATGCTACCAGAGTTCCAAGGCGGGCAGGGACAGAAGAAGTCTTACGGCTTCCACTGGCTCCCTTGGAATGTCTGCTCTCTAGACACTCCCTGTGGGGTGCTCCTTCGCAGAACCCAGCTGCCATGCAGGGAGAAGGCCAGCCCTGTGGAAGGGCCATGTGGAGGTGCCGAGGATATTGGCCCCACCCAGCCCTTGAGTCATCCCAGCTGAGGCTCTAGACATGCCATGAAGGTGATCCCAGCACACAGCCCCTTGAGTCACCCCCAGCCATTTGTGTCTTCCCAGCTGAGGTCCCACATAGTGTGAAGCACAGACAAGCCATTACCACTGTTCTCTGCTCAAATTCCTGACTGAGAATCTGTGAGCACAATAAACCTTAATTCTTCACGTTGCAAGTGTAACTGCACATGTGTGCCAAATGTGCTCAAAAATAGTTTCTCCAAAAAGGGATGGGAATGAGGACGTAGGCAAATCCCTCCTAATAAACATGGCCTAAACCTAACTCATCTATTGCTGCGTACCCTCTTCCTCTCACCTGGCCTGGAATTCCCACTGTTAAGGTTTACACCTTGGGTGAGAGATCTAAAGAACACTTGATGGCAGAAGTTGCTTTTGGGGTAACAGTAAGAAGAGGGGCATTCCTTCAACTGTTTTTGCACGTCTGCTAGGGAACTGGAATCTTAGAACGGGAGAGGGATTGTGAGCTTATCTCCCACTTGCTGCCTTGGAGGGCTCAAGGATTGGACCTGATGGGAGGAGAAACTGGAAAGGCCAGGAGAGGCAGGCCTTGCAGTGACAGGTCTTGAGCAGGTCCCACAGGACTCTTCTCTGGGCCTAAGTAGTGAAAAGAGAGCATACAAAGTGGGGTTGTGCTCAGGAGATCGACTTGGCTGCAGACTGTGGTGACGGAGGTGTCGGGTCAGCCTGCCCGCAAGTCTGCTCCCCATCAAAGCCTGCCTGGGTCCCCATGGCCGCTGGACCTCAGCCATCAGACTTGACTGTAAGGCCCCCATGTTGTAAGATCATAGACTGCCCTTGATGGAAAGGACCCGAGAGACCATCCATTGCCTTCAGAATGCACAATTGGTAAACAGTTGGTGAAGACCATGGAAGAAAATGTCGAAAGGACCCCTGACGCTTTTGATCCATCAAGAATATAGAGGGGTTAGAAGTGACCACATTATAAGCCTTCGGGGCAGAAAAATACTATTTTCAAAGCATTTGTAGAGAGGAAACTTGAGGCATGGCAATCATAGGCCAAAAAGCCTGGGACCAGCTGCCAAGAAAGTTGACTTTGCATAATTCCTTCAATTACGGCAATTGTTCTAAGGGCTGCAAAATGCAAACCTTCCCCAAGTGTGGCTCTTACGTGGTCTCAGTGTATGGATGGAATTCTCCCACTATTTTCATCGTTCCAGGTACTTTAAACCCAATCTACCTAACCAACAATGAGGCAATTATAATGGAGCCTACAAAACCCGAGTAAGGCAAGATGCTTGGGAAACATCGGGCGGTAGGCTCTTCCACTACTGGCAACTGGGAAACGCACGTGCAACGCAGATGTGCTTGAATGCAATTTTAGAGTGCTTCCTCCCTTTTCTGACCCAGCTTCCTAAGCTGACCACAACCCAGAAGCATCCAGATTTCAGTCTATAAAGAGGGACTTTTCTGTGTGGTCCCTAGGGGGCAGGGTAGGGACCAGAGAGCCGGGAAAAACTTCAGAGAACATAACTTTCATCCCAAGGGAGGATTCTTCGTCATAATGAGACTTGCTTCAGTGTGGACTTGGGTGTTACTTTGTGAGGAAGTAAGCTTCCTGTCATTTTTTAGCCTCTGGGGAGAGCCTGTCTACTGCCTCGCACTCCCTGGGTTCATTGCAAATTGGAGTATCAGATAAAAGTTGATCCAGATAACAGCACCTCAGTTATGCATACGCTAAGATTCTACAGTTTTATGAACTGTAGAACTGTCATAAACTCACTGCCTTTGCAAAATTAGCACAGCATTGGATGCCAAAAAAAAAGGCAACCATTTCTTTGTAACACAGAACTGACTTTCATGGCTCAGTGCTTGAGCGAAGACTCCTATTTTCAACTAACTGAAAGACTTTACGTCATTCTGCACCAAGAATCATTAATGTTATCTTCATAAATCTTTCAAGGGTTCTGTATTCCGAAGCTACTTGATGGGGTGATTTTTATCTTAGTATCAACACCCGTAACTCCAGGCTTTAGAGAAGCAGTTCTCAGCGGGGGGCTTTTTAGCCCACAGGAGACATTTAGCCATGCTTGAAGACACTTTTGACGGTCATGACTGGGGGTGGGCGTAGTGCTCCTGGCATCTACTAGGTAAAGGGCAGGGACGCTGTTAAATATCCTGCAAAGCCCAGGACAGTCCCCCACAACAAAGAATTATCTGGCCCCGAATGTCAATAGTGTTACTGTTGGAAACCCTCTCCAGAAGGATAGAGAAAACAATAACAATAGCACTACTCTTACTTCCTGACAGCCTACTGTACTTGGCACTTGCACATGCATGTGATCTCTACACGTTGCAACCACTCCTCACGACGGGCATTGTTATCCCCATTGTTATCCCCAGTGTACGGGTGAGGAAACTCAAGTCCAGAGAGGTTACAGGGCTTGTCCACGATCAAACAACTCATAAATGCAGAACTAGGGCTCAAACCAAGGTCAATCAGACTCTAATGTCCAGGTTCCTAACCAGTGTGCTATGCTGGGGGCCCTTTACATAACCACACACTGTTTCCAGCAGAGATCAGGCTGTAGACAACCAAGAAAGTGTACTCGGGAGCAAAGGGCTTCAGAGAGAAAAGGAAGGGAACCAAACCTAAAATGGAACCTGTACCTCCTGAAAGAACCTGAAGGGGGCAGCCTCCCCAGTCACGATGATCATGCGCAATGGAGCACTTTCAAGGTCGCTGAGGAGGGAGGAGCACGTTTCTTATCCATCCACTTATACCATGAGGGAAACTTTGGTGTGCTCTCACTGAATATCACAAGTCTCAGAGATTTTTAGCTTAAAATAACCACTTTTGTTGAGATTTTTAAGAATGTGCTTTGGAGTTAGGCAGAGCTGAGTTCAAATACTGACTCTTTCACTTCTTAAAGGGGTCGATCTGGGCAGCAAGTTACTTTATCTCCTAAGCCTCAATTCTCCCAGCTGTATAATGGGTATCATCATCATCACAACTACTTTGTGGGAATGTTCTGGGGATGAAATGAGAATATTAATGAATTCATGGAGGCCCCAAAGCTAAGTCAGTACCCAGAACAGAGTAAGAGACCAATGAATATTAGACAATATAGTGCTACCATTATATCACCATATGGTTTACACTATATAAAGATTTATTTTGTGAAAGAAAAAGAATGGGAATTTGGCAGGACTAGCTTGCCAAATATGGCCAGGAGTGCACAGATGTGGAGAGCCAATGTGGCATGCTCTGTGCCCTGCCAAGAAACAACAGCGCATCACAGACTTAAAAACAGCAAGCAGAAAAAACACACTGAAACCCAAGCAAGTGTCCTTTGTGATTCCAATGAACATTTCTGTGGTTGCCTTTTCTAGAACAGCTATTTGTGGGTCACTGTCATCTTCTTGGTTGCCAAAATCCCATAATATAACACACACATGCTTACGCCTGATGTTGCCAGTCTTCTGCTTTGAGTGTCTTAAGAATGTGGAAAATTAAGTGAATTCTGGTGTCCATCAGAGACCAACAGAGGCACTCAAAGAATCTTGAATCAGAAGCAGAATTGAACCAGACCACTTGCATCTTGAATTTTCTTTCTAAAAAGTTGCATGGGGGCTTCCCTGGTGGCGCAGTGGTTGAGAATCTGCCTGCCAATGCAGGGGACACGGGTTCGAGCCCTGGTCTGGGAGGATCCCACATGCCGCAGAGCAACTAGGCCCGTGCGCCACAACTACTGAGCCTGCGCGTCTGGAGCCTGTGCTCCGCAACAAGAGAGGCCGCGATAGTGAGAGGCCCGCGCACCGTGATGAAGAGTGGCCCCCGCTTGCCACAACTAGAGAAAGCCCTCGCACAGAAACCAAGACCCAACACAGCCATAAATAAATAAATAAATAAAAAGTTGCATGGCCCTCTCTGGGTTAGCAACTGAGGCTTCAATATTTTATTCAATGAATATTTCGATGTGACATACTTTAGAATTGACAGCTGTTCAGATGAATTAGTCACCTCTGGGATGAGTCAGTTACACACGGAGCTTTTATTTCCTGAGAACTTAACCTCTTTCCCCAATTCTGGCCTCTCTCCAAAACTACTTCCTTCCACAATAGTGATATTTCTCTTCATAGATCTCTTTGTTCAGAAGAGGGATCTCTAGCCAACCTCCCAAATTAGAGGATCTCAGAATACCACATCTGGAAGACCCTGAGAGACCTCTCACTGAAGAGATGAGGAAACTGAGACCAGAGAGGATGAGAGATTTGCCCAAAGTCACACAGCAAATTAGCAGCAGAGCTAGAATCAGCACCCTGGCTTTGCGACAGTTTGTTCCCTTTTCATTTACCACTTCATGAGGTTTCTCATCTTCTTTGTAGTAATTCCAAGGTGGGGGGGACAAATCTTCCTCATATTTCTCACTAATCAAAGAAAGTTAAGAATACTATATTTCAAACACTTAAATAAAACCTGGTTAAATAAGAAAGAGAATCTTAGGTGAGAAAACCACAAGGCAAGTGACAAGACTTGTTGATTGGAGCAGATGTGAAATAGATACAGCTAGTGTGAATCTAACTGCCTAAAATCTCCAAAAGCATCAATGGGAAACCCACTTGTGGCCCCCAGGGATGCATCACATCCAGTGATGGCATGGACAATGGTGGATGACGGGCCCAAGCCAGAAACAATCCTTTGGGCTTTCTCAATATAGCACTCCAATGGGAAATAAAGCAGACAGATGTGCTATCCAAGTTTTTTAAAAAAGAAAAAAAAAAGAAATCTGTGTACAGATTTTGCTTTCAACAATTCCAACTTTTTTTCTTTTTTTTTAGCCTATTTTGCTCCTGGTTTCTAGTGAGCCAAGAATATAATCAACAGATGGGGCCATCCTGAAATTGCCCTGTGAAAAGTTGTGCAAAAGAATTTGACAATTGATATATCATTTGTCATCATTGAAGTCACCATTTCAAGGCTATCGTGCTCTTAATTTCAGCCAGAAACCTTTGAAAAATGGTAGCATTTTCTGGCCTTTGGGAAAGCAGCCATCTTTCTTGACAGGTATCAATTTTAGTTTGGTAAACCAAGGCTGCTTCCAATCAAGTTCAAATGAAAAGCTTGGTTCCATGGTGGGACCTATGGTAGAGAGACTTCAGCCCAATGCCAGAGAGACAGCTTTATTCCCACCTACAGGAGTCCCAAAGCAGGGTTCAAATTTCCTTGAGTCAAAGTACTAAGGCTTTGAATCAGTCTGAAATCAAGGGTCAGGGTTGTCCTTCTTTATCTGTTTGGGTGAAATCAATTTTCTTCCAAACACTATTTACTTCTCACTTGCCTTGAGGGTTTACAGGTATTATAATGGGATTTCACTTATGATCTACGCTTTTTTCCATTTATAGCAATTGTTCTTGAACCTGACCATGCAAAAGAATTACCTGGAGCACTGTTTGAAAAACATAAATTACAGGGCTCCTCACCTCGGTCACTGAATCCAAATTTCCTGGAATGAGGCCTGGGAATTCATATTTTTATTCCCAAGTAATTCTAATGCCCAGATTTAATAGTCTAGTTACATTTTTCCCTCCCTCCCTCCCTCCCTCCCTTCCTTCCTTCCTTCCTTCCCTCCTTCCTTTCTTCCTTCTTTCCCTTCTTCCTCCCCTCCTCCTTGTGGGCTGCCCTAAAAACCTAAGCACCACATATAATAGTTTTAATATAATAGTTTTAAAAGACAGACAACATTCTCAGTTCCAAATCACCGCCAATTTACAAATAACATTTTGGAAGAAAACATGTCTTTAAACCTGGAACTTCTTCTATGGCTACTGGCACTGTAAAGAATTTTGGAATCAGAATTAGAAAGGTGGTTATGTTCTTTCTTCTTGAAGATATCTAGGGAAACAGACATACGTCTAAGCGCAAATTCTCATGCTTTATTTTAAGTCTTTATCATATTCAGAATGGCCAACACATAAAGAATTCAGATGTGGCCTAAATCCTACATACACTTGAAGTTCTGAGTTAGGTTGCTATCATTATCTTCTCTTTTTCTAAACTAACTGACCCTGATTTCCCTTAATCTTTCCTTGCAGGCATTCTCCCTGCTCTTGGATTGCTATTCTCTACTGCTCCATCAGGTTCTTCAAGCTACTCCTGATTCACCAAAGGGAATAATATACCTTCAGGGCCTAAATGAACTAATATATTTTAGTACATTTATACTATATACTAATATAGTTTGAAAAGAGTTCATATGTCTCTTCAGGAAAATCTAATTTGTTGCTGGGGAGGACTTAGACAAGTGGACCCAAATCTTAAGATCTACAAATTAATGTTCCCATTCAAACAAAGAAATTTTCCTTTAGAATTCCTTAATTTAGTGGTTCTGCTGCATTTGACCTGCAGACAGTTTCCAGGAGTCCTGTTACATAAAGATCAGATCTTATTTCAAAGCCACTCATATTTTCCTTTATTCTTTTCTTCCTTTTCCTCTGAATTCTTGAGTTGTTTCAGTTCATCCTCTTTCTCATTCATTGGGCTATTCTGTACTTTCCCTCCTGCTGGTCAGTTTTCCCTAATGCTTGCAGTTTTTAATTGAACAATCATGCTTCTGGAAGACTGAAGGATTAGTACCCATTTTCACCCTTTCCTGTATCTGTACCCTTTGCCCCATAACTCTGAGTTCCTTTCTCTAAAGGTTGACTGTCTACCTCTTCCCCTGGGTTTTGGGATTAGCCATTGACTTGCTTTGGCTAATGGCTCACGGCAGTTCTGAGCCTACGCCTTGTGCCTGTTCGGCCCCCTTGCACCTCTGCCATTGCCATAAAAGGAAATCGTCACGATTAGTTCATTAGTGCAGGAAAAATAAGAGCAGGCGCCTCCAACCTACAGCTTCGAGTCTCTTAGCCGAGCTCGGCCAAAATTAGCAGAGTCAGGCCAGCCAATCCCCAAAGACCTTGTAAGACTGGAGGATGCTTAGGTTTACAATGAACCTTTAAAGCAGTTCAAGTGACTAAGTGTGTGAGAGAGAACCAATGCTTGACCTCAGGAAAGTGTCTTGGGTGACTGAGTATCCTTTAAGGAAGGAGCGGGGAGAGCTCCTTTCTTCCCTTGGGACTGGAGCTTAAAGATGCTAAATACTGTAGAAGAGAAGTTGCGAGTAAGATGAAGGGAAGCAGAAACTGACATCTAAGGTAGGAAGAAACTCCTCCCTCAAGAGGCCCTAAGGAGGAAATGATGCCCATTGGCAGCCCTGCTCCTACAGAAAAGCAGCTCCAGGGAACACAGCTCATTCTCCAACAAATGGCCAATGCCCATTTGGCCGATGTCCAGCAAAGCCGTGGTTATGGCAGAAGGAAATGACTCCTGAATCCAGGCCTAAGCATCCCACCCCCACCCCTTTAGGCTGTTATGATTTCTTTCCTTCTGGCTTGGGAATCTCTCTCTTAAATGGCCTCCAAGAGATTGCCTGCATGCACTGAATGAGCTCTTTCTTCTGTTGACTCAAAGGATAAAAAGAGATTCTCTTTATTTTTCGGAGTATGGTCATGTCCACCTGAACCACAAACCAGCTCCTAACTGATTAATTTAGCCAAAACTGAGTCTTGATTTAAGACTCCTCTCCCACGTGTAATGGCTCATCACAGGTGAGAGTTACCACCTATGGGGCTAGAACAACAATATATTTGTATTCAAGCCAAAGTGAAACTGCCAATGTGGTTGAAGACCACGTTTTCTGATGCCATTTAAGAAAACCAGAAAAGGTCATAGAACTGGTTTTATCCTACTTTCCAAATCCTGTCTGCCTTCCATCTGTAATAATACCTACCACATGAAATGAACGCACATGTCAGGCTCAGTGAGAAAAGATATCCAGGTTTTAAAAAAACAATTTTAAATCAAATTTTCTGCCCATCCAGGCGTATACTGTCTCCCTCCATACCAGAGGGGGCCTGCAATTCTCATCCCTGTTTCTTCATCCTGCCTAGAACTCCTCAGCAGTATAATGCTGCCCCATGTGAACCTGAATCATGGTTCCTGCTGTGAATAGACAGTGCCCAGGCCACTTGGGTCCTAGAATTTTGCCAACTTGGACTGGAGAGTAATTCCCCAGCCTCCGTCTGCCAGGCAGGGGTCCCAGCCCCAATCCTTTCATTCAACAAACAGCTATGGAGCATGTGCTTGGTGCCAGGCCCATGTGCAGTGTAGTGTAGTAAGAAAGAGATAGGAAATGGACTGGAACTTTTAACAAGAGTAAAGGTAAAGAGATGCTACACGGTATCAACTGTCTCTGCAGCTGAAAGCGCCATGGACTTGGCACTTTGAGACTTAGAAACAAACCTCCTATAAAACCATGTCTCAGAGCTGCCTTTTCCTCTCCAATGGACTGTCAATATTTCCCATGATCCTTGGCTCCCTCATCTTGTCTAAGATGCAGCAAGCCGAGCCACTTCTGAGGAGAGGGAATCCCCAAGGCTCAGGACTCTGAGCTACTTCATTCCACCCCCTCCCCTTTCTATCTTCTGGGCGTCTAACATGAAGTCCCTTCTCTTCCTGGGGTTCTGGAGGTACTCGTCCTCACAAGCTTGATGTCAGTATTTACAGGATTAAAATTTCTTCTTCTAATGGTATATATATACATATATATATGTATATATATACACATACACACACTAACATATAATTTAGACTTTCCAATGTTATATATATGTATATATATTATTTAGCCTTTCTCCTTTGTATTTTAAGTGTGTGTGTGTACGTGTATGTGTGTGTATGTATATGTACACGTACACACACACACACACATCCCATATAAACTTTTTCTTAGCCAGTTTCCCCCACAAGCAAAGCCTGGGCAAGCTGCTCTGAGAACTCTGTAAGGCGCATAAGGGCTCAAGCAAAATAGGGACACAGGCCTTTGGGGCTTACAGTCGGTTTGCTTTTCCCTTTGGTGATGCTATTGGGGTCCCCTAGGTACCCTCACCAGGTTCATTCACTCTTGGGTACAAATGACTGGTAGCAAGTTAGTTATTACTCTTTGTATTTTAAAAGAGCTCAAAACCTCAGGAGAAAGAGATGACCCTCTCCAAGGTGAGATTTCCAGCCGAATTTGGTGGGATAAGGTGGCGGGGGAGACTTCGTTCTAAGGCATCTCCACACACCATCTTCCCCCACCATCTCACACCTCTGGCTGGGTGTCCTGGGACCTGGCATGGCTACAGTTCCCAAGTGGAAACCTACATTTATTTTGCTTCTGTCTGAGCCTGGCCAGCCACTGGCCATAGAAAGGTCACTTATCTCCCAGACTGAAATGTTCAGAACCTGGTTGAGGACCATAAAGGAAGCAACTCACCCTCTGAGCATTGAAACTCGACAATACAAAGTTAATTTTTAGAGCCCAGGCACACAGCTCACAGGAGTGCCCTCAGTTTCAATTCCAAGACCCTTGGCTACAGTTTTCCCATTTCAAATTGATCAAATGTAGCAAATTTGACAACAGACCCACTAATAGCTAACAGCCTGAGCTCAGGAAGGAAAAAGACAAAGCTGACAGAAGAACTCAAAAAGGGGACCTTTAGTGAAGGGGCAAGCTTTTTACCACACCTAGTTGGTCCATGAAGACATCACTGTACTGTGTGACAGCCCAATACAATACTTAGTACTCAGAGTCAAAATTCTAGGTTATATGGAAAAGTTTCAGTGGCAACAACGTACCTATTCTGTTTAGGAAGATAATTCTAAAGCCCTGGGAAAAGGTGACGGCATTGAGAAACGCCCCCTAGAGGAGAGCGGTGGTTACTGCACTGTAAAGCCACAGCTTGGGGGCCTGAGCTGGAAACCACCTACCTCTGAATGTTACCTTCAAGTTGTTTGACTCTTAACTCATCCTCCTCAGACTGCCGCCGCCTGGCTTCCTCCTCTTCCGCAGTTCCAGCAGGTACACCCTGCAGCAGCCATTTTTCGCGAAGCACTTTGGACTGTGGGAATGAGCGAAGAGAACAGACTAGATGATACCTTTCAGTCCACACCCCCCTCTCCCTCCGCGGTGTCTCCATCTTAGCTCCGCCCCTCATCAGTGTCCGCCTGAATCGCTTCTCACTACTTGGCCCCCTACTTGCCTCTCTCGCCTAAGGCCCAGAGAGCCGCCAAAAGGATTGGTTTCCACTTTTCTATTATTAAAAAATCTGAAAACATACAGAAAAACAGAGGAAACTATATGATGCTTGCCTGTGTAATCTCATCTGGATTTCACAACTATAAACATTTTGCCGTATTTTCCCATATATTCTTTCCACCAAAGCATTTTAAAGTAAATAACAAACATCATGACGTGGCACCCATAAATATTTTAATACGAGTCTCTAAAAAATAAGGACATTTTTCTATGCAACTACAGGTCCGTTATAACATTTCCTAAGATCACTGTAATATCCAGTCCATCTTAACATGCGCTTTTTATAAGATTAATCTATGTCACGCCTCTTCTTAAAAACTCATTTTTAATGACTCCCAACCATCCTCAGCAGTTGTCTCTTAATGGTACTAAAATTATGCACCCCACCTGTGTCGGTGTCCCAATATAATCGTGGAGTAAAATGAAAAGTTTTCGTGTTTTGGGTCAGTGGTTAGGAGGGAGTGATTGATTAGTGCTTTGAGAAGGGAAATGAAAACAGCTCAAGAGAAAGGCATGTTGAAACTCCCTAAAATGAAGAGCAAAGCATGTAAGGCATAGGAGAGGATTTTTGATTTGGGTTCCCTAGATGGCATTTGGTGGTCACTGGATGTTTGCCAGAGGCTGGACATCATGGCAGAGCATCCCTGTGGGCAGGTCGGTGGTCATGGGAATGGACCACTGTGAGGATGCATCACCAATTCTGCCAGAAGAAGGGCATGCGACAAGTTCTTCCCAGCAAGGACAGGAATAATGGCCTTGAAGCCGGTCAACATAGACTAAGTGCTAGGTTCTCTGGCTCCCTGGCACCCCCTCTATCTGAATCTCGTTTGATCTCATTCGTTAGGGTGAGGAAGTGAAAGAAAGGGAGCTCTCATGACGACTCAGAGCCAGGTCATGCATGGCTTGGAACCAATTAAATATGATTTACGGAAGTAAGAGAATGGACTATGTCTCTAACATTGTGGACACACAATTCAGACTACTAGTTTCCTTTCGATAGCTCTTACAAGCAAAAGATACACAAGTCCACAGATTCTCATTTTACATGGGATTAAGGGCTATTTATTATGAACCTATAAAATGAGTCACTAAAAATTACTAACATTTAGTAATAGTAAATTAGAATTCATTAATGGTTCTGATCTGCCATTCTACTGAGAAGTCAGGCAACCATTCAGCACCATGGAGCAAGATGTACAGGAGCTGGATGTACAGGAGAAAGTTGTGGTGGCTAGAATTCCTGCACTTCTGGTTGGACCTTTTGTTAGCAACGCATCATCAGGGTGGTATCCAGGTGGCCATAGTTTTCACTGGTGTTATTCTTCCTTTTGAATTGCAAGTCGTTGGTGGAGATTTGTTTGGTCACTCTTAGAGTGCATAGAGAGGCATATTTATAGCTCTTGAGCTGCAGCTTTGCATTCATTAAAGACACCAGTTTGTTCACATGTGATTCCTAACTGTACGGCTAAAGTGATTGCAGACAGGAACCACCCTCTCACCCCAATGTGCTTAAACAGTTACACATCATTGCTAACATGTTGCCAGTAAACACGTTATAAATAGTTTGCAACTACTACTCAGGAAAGTGTAAAAAAATACTTAAAAATTTATAGGGCATTGTTTAATAATATAAAATCATGTGTGAAAGCTCATGGTGCAATTTGTGTATGTTCGTGGCTCTCCTGTGGGCTGAATTGTGTCCCCGCCCCCAAATTCATAGGTTGAAGTCTTAAGCCCCACTACTGCAGAATGTGACTATTTTGGAAATAGGGTTTTTAAAGAGGAAATTAATGTTAAATGAGGTCATTGGGATGGGCTCTAATCCAATATGACTGGTGTGCTTATAAAAAGAGGAGATTAGGACACAGACAAGCACAGAAAGATCGTGTAAAGACACCTGAGGAAGACAGCCATCAACAAGCCAAGGAGAGGGCATTAGAAGAAACTAACCCTGCTGACACCTTGATCTTGTACTTCTAGCCTCTAGAATTGTGGGAAAATACATTTCTGTTGTTTAGGACACCCAGTCTGTGGAATTTGTTATGGCAGCCCTAGCAAACTTCTACATTTTCCGAAGCTTTATTACAGAGATTCCCCCCACCCCTCACTGGAAAGTGGGAACGGGTGGGGTAAATTAGTTTCTCTTCCTAAGTGGGCTACAGAAGGAAAAAACAAACAAACAAACAAAACCCTCAGAACCACCATTCTCCACTCAAGCCACTCAAAATTCTCCAGGGAGATCACACTCGCATATGGCAAGAGACCAGGTTGAACAATGGTTAACAGTCTGGATTCTGGAGCCAGTCTGCCCTTTACTAGCTGTGTGACCTAGGACAGGCCCTTAGCCTCACTGAGCCTCAGTTTCCTCATCCGTAAAATGGACACAACAACTGTGCTCATCTCGAGGTGTGTTATGAGGATTTAAATGAGCTCATTTATTAAAAGTGCTGGGTCTACACTTAGTACTATAGGAATGTTTATTCGTGTCGTTCGTCCTGTTCCCTTGGTCTCTCCTCTTTTCACCTGAGAAAGAGCAGGTAAAATGCCACCTGAGAAGCCTTCCTCCACTTCTGCTGGCAGGATTAGTGTCTCCTATAGTGGAGAACATATTCTAGAGCATTCTTTATTTTTTAAATTTTATTTATTTATTTATTTGGCTGCACCACACGGCTTGTGGGATCTTAGTTTCCCGACCAGGGATTGAACCCGGGCCACAGCAGTGAAAACGCCAAGTCCTAACCACCGGACCACCAGGGAACTCCTAGAGCATTCTTTAGATTGCCCTCAAATTATTTCTTTTTATATCTGTCCCCCCTGTAGACTCCCAGCTCCTCAGTGGCTAAGGCCATTCCTTCTTCACCTTTGCATCTCATTGTCTCACCTGGCTCAGTTCCAGCCAATGAATGAGTGAATGGGTGAACTGGAAAATTCTCGATTTTCTTTCACTCTGATTACTTGGGAGGAAGGGGTCACCCTTTCAGAGAGCTTCCTGTGCTAAAATGTTTGACATTAACCTAGTTCCACCCGTGGAAGGTAAAAACCTCAGGATTTTGGAAGACTGATATGCTGGCAACCTCAGACTTGGTGTGTGGACCCTTCTGGAAAGGCAGCCATGGAGAGTCCCAGCTTTCTGTGCCCCAGCAGGAGATGCTCTACAAGCCAGGGCTTCTTGAAATGCGAGGAAGTGGCTGATTTGGGGAATGTTCTGTCTGCTCTTCTTCACCCAGTGCCTCCTGCCACCAAGGGAAGGGTTGAATTACCCCACCCCACCCCATTTTCTGGCTGATTTAGCCCCAGCCATTGGTCAGTACCTCTGACAAAAGCAACCTGGTGACCATGAACACCAAAAGCATATGTGCCCCCAGATCTGTCTCTTCGCTGGATACAGCAATGACATCACCAAAACATCCCCAACAGCTGGAGCTAGGAAGAGAGGATCTAACAGAACAAGACAGTGGGCCTGGTCTCGGGGAAGTCTGTTTCACAAAGGTGTTTTGACATTACAAAAACAAAAAAGCTTAGTTGAGTTTTCACTTGGCCCCAAAGTAATTGCTGTCAGGGAAAACCACCAATTCAAATCCATTTGCCTCCAGAGGCTTCCTTAACCTACTCCAGGATCCCCTCGTCTTGTACCATAGAGCTGACTGTGTTAGGGCCTCGGATGTAAGGCACCTGTGCGTACTGATCACGCACGTCCGCCAAAAGCACCACCTTCCCTGTATCGCTCTGGCTCTCATTGGCCGCCTGAGTGTTTCAGAATTTAGTGACAAGCAGAGCTCAGCAGAAGTGAAAACTAAAACTAAAAAGTTTTCTTTTCTTATGCCCTTATTGTCCAAGTAACACACATCAAAAAAAAAAAAAAAAGTCTATCAAAGCGTGCAGGTACTAAGAACTGTCAACTGTCAACTGTCGCATTTGTCAAGTGGAGGCAACAGTGAAGAGTCAAGACAAAGAAGCAGCAGACGGGGAGCTGGCAGCTGACACACGGAGTCTTGATAGGGCTCCTGAAAGGCCGATGGAGAGACCTCCTGAAGTAAATCTGATTCTTGCTCTGTGGGCCGGTCCAGCCTCGGAAAACAAAACTAGAACAGAGCCTCTCAAACTTACAGTCTGTATGAGCATTCCCAGGAGGGCTTGCTATAACACAGATTCCAGGGCCCTGCCCCCAGAGATGTTGACTCTGTGAATCGGGGATAAGGCCTGGGAGTCTGAATTTTAACAAGCTCCCAGGTGATGCTGTCACTGATGTCACCAGACCGAGGACCACAGTCTGAGTAGCACTGCATGAGGACTATCCAAATGCCTGAGGAATGCAATAAGCTTTCCCGCTGGCTAGCCAAAAGGAAATACTCATCCTCTTGCAAACCTGTCTCTCCTCCTGCATCCCCCAACTCAGGAACAGCCGGGTCCCCATCCATCCCCTACATGCCAGGCACTCTGCCAGGTCTGAAGACACCTCTCGGGAAGACAGGCAAGTCCCCACTCTCACCAAGTCTTCATTCCAATAAACATGGATGCAAGATAATTTCAGACTATGATACATGCATGGCAGGAGGTAGGCAGGATGATGTGACAAACAGGGACCGAGGGAGGACACTTTAGGTGGGAAAGATCTGAGTACTTAAACGTTTGAGCTGAGATCTGAGATGCAAGGAAGGGCATTCGAGGTGGAGGGATGACAAATGTCATAGCTGGGAAGTGGGACAGAGTTTGGTGACCTTCAAGATTGTCTAATCAAACCTTTTTAATCTACAGATAAGGTAACTAAGCTAAAGCAACTTTTCAAGGTGATCCAGCTAAGCAGTGAGGAGTGGCCGGTGTGAGTGGGGGACAGTGGAAAGTGGGAGATGAATCAGTAAGTCTTGAAATCTTTTTCTGCTCAGTTGTCATTTTTATAAAGTCATTATCTAGCTATCTTTTTTACCTTATAGTTCTGGCTTTGCTGTAAAAATTAGCCAAGACTTTCTCATTCTAAGACTTATTTACCTGTGATTTCTTCTTATATTGTTGTGATTTTACTTTTTACTCCAAATCATTCATCCACCTGTAATCGGGCTAAAGCTGACATTGGCTGCATTAGTGGGTGATGTTGGGAATCTGGCTAAATTCCATCTCCTAATAAAAAATGGCTTAAACATAGGGTGGCACAATGGTTGTGTTGTGTTCTCATGCACTTGTGTCCCCTTCTCTATTCTCCTTCCCCACCCCCATAACATCCCTTCCTCCCCATTGACTCCCAATAAGATCTTGGTTTGGTTTTGTGGTTTTGTTACATGATTCAAGCCACACAAAAGCCTATCCAAGACTTCCGATAGAAGAAACCAAGTTTTAACTTCCACTCAAGCTCTGTTTACGGGGCCGGGGGGAGATGTGATGGGGAAAAGGATGAGACATAAAGTTCCTTTACATCGTGTACCCTGCCTGCCTGGTCAATATTTTCAAATTTGAACTTGGCCTTTTGCACAGACTAACAACCAAGAAAAGTCTAAAATTAGTTTCAACGGTTCACAATAGTGAGAAACACTGTAATGTCTTTGCAAGCAAGGCTCCTGATACCTTCGGGCTATTCAGCAAAATGACCTTGGTGGGTTGACAATAAATATCTCGCAGGGTCACAATTCATTCTTTGATTTTTTTTCTTTTTTCCATTCAGTCTTCTGGAGAGAAAAGGCTGTGGTTTTTAAAATATAATGACAATTTTCATGGCTTGGATTAGAAAAAAACTCTAGTCAGGGTTCCTGCTCATGAATAAATAATTCAAAGACAGCTTACGTACTGAAGATGTGGTTATTAGCAATTGGATTCTGACCATGCTGACTGTTATACAAACCTTTATAAATGTGACAGTCCCAAAGGGATTCATGTGGCAATACGTACTGAGTGCCTTTTCTTGCTGGGACCTTGAAATGACCAATGAAAGAGACAGATCTCTGGCAATTCAACCAAGGGGCAAAAGGGAATATTAAATTCAGTCTGTCTGGTATAATCCAATAGTTGATTTATTGTTTTAAACTCACATGATCACAAGTCACATAATAAAAACAATAAAAATAAGTAATTGTTTCCATGGAATTAAAAGCCAAGACAATTTTTCAGAAGAAGAATAATGATGGCTCTTGCTTTATGAAATATTATAATATATTAAAAGGCTAGAGGGATTAAAGAGAATGGAGTTGGCCCAGGAATGGCAGATTAATGGAATAAAAAGAACCCACAAATAGCAGACTCGAGTATAAGTGGGAAATATGTATATAATAAAGAAGACATTTAAATCAGTGGGGAAAAGGATGAATTAATCAACAAATCATGTTGAAGCTACTGTCTCACCATCAGTAAAAAGTAAAGTTATTCCTATCTTATTCCTTACAGGAAAATAAATTCTAGATTTTAATCCTAAAACTACTGAAGTGTAAGAAACATCATAGATAAGTGTCTGAGATGAAGATGTTCTTTCCAAGGATGACATCAAGGTCAGAAATTATAAAGTAAATGAATGTTAGATGTGACTTCATAAAAATTATAAAATTTTGTATGAGAATTTAAATACAAAATTTAAATACAAAATTTAAATACAAAAATCAAAAAAGAGATAAAGGCTAATGCATTTTGGAGACTAATGTTAATATAATTTCATTTTACTCAAAGGCTGATGAGGCCTGTGGTAAGGGTTCCATATCTTAATCCATAAAAATATATTGGGTTATATCTGGGTGGTGAGCAGACAATTGATATGTTTTTCTTTATATTTTGCAGTACTTTTGAATTTCACTCTTGCAATGATCATACATTCCTTCCTTTTATAATCAGCAAAAGTAATACAGCTATTAAAATTGCCTACTGGTCCCCTATGTGAGCATTTCTTGGAAATTCTTGCATCACAAATATCAGATACTCAATACAGCTAAGGATCTTATAAAAAGAAATCTGAGTTTAATTTGGCTAGGACGTCAAAGTACCTGGAGGTTTCCTAATCACTGGGGTGTAGCAGCTAATATTTCAACATTTTCTTCATCGTCTTATAGAATTTGCTTATCATTCATATAAAAAGTAATGATATTCCATTTTGTGGAGTTACTATATAGCCCTAACTATTGCAATTAGGAAATATATTTAGTCAAATATACAAGTATCAAGATGATTGCATTGCAAAATTTATTTGTTTCGACAAGAGACCAGTGAATCTGTCTAAATAATTCATATCCCATTGCATGAGAATAAGCATCCAAAGACTATTTGATAATGAGAATTATAGCTTAATAAATATGAAATCAAATTCTAATGCTTTTCCATTTAACTTTGCACTGAGAATAATTTTTCTTAGAGCACATCTGGAATTTTGAAAAATGCTAAAATAAATGGCAATTCCTGACATATTTCTTAATATTTTCTACTTCAAGGAACTACGAATCATCACTGTGGCACACCTCCACATGGTCCAAATTTTCCAGAGCCCATGAAAATATACTTAGAGTAAAAGAGACAGTGATGATAGTAACTGACATCTTTCTAGACACATTATTTCATTTGGAGGAAACAGTGTCCTGGAGAAAGCATGGTTACGGAGACAGTGCTGGGGTTCAATCGGGCTCCCCCACTCAGAGTCTCCCTGTTCTTGGGCAGATTACTTGATCTCACCAGTTTGTTTCCTCACCTGTAGGACGGGGAGAGTAGTATCTACTAGGTGGTCATTATTGAGGGGATGTATTTAAAGGCACATGTTGGGCACTGAACGAAAATGATGACTGTTATTGAGGATGGACACGGGGATGACATGGCTGCTATGCTGCCGTCAGGAAGCTGGCTGAGTCTCCACCGAGAGCTCACGGGGGACCTATAACCTCAATGAATTTACTACCATCCGGGAGTGAGGCTGCCAAGCTCCAAACGATGATCACAGGGAAGATGACTCACATTATTTAAGGTCAGTCAACAGTTAACTGATTTAAGGTAGAACATAATCATTTCTCGCGCCTGAAGTGATCATCTCTCTCAATCAGGCACCACCCTCCTTATATTAAAATAACTCTATTTTGGGGAGGATGGACTCAGAACAAAGAGAGGCAGACTCATGAGGGACGTGTCACCTGCATCACGGTGAGGCCAGTGACTGTCCTCACCTTACTGCAGACGCCACCCTCCCCAGAGCAGAGACACGCGGGACCTCCCAGAGCTGGGGTCTCTCTCCAGGGTAGCACCCAATAAACCACCTTTGCAACCTCTGAGCTTCCCTTTTTCGTTGCTCAAGGCTAGTGGTCCACCCTTACTACAGAGGTCTTCCCCGGCAAGAGAAATTATAATGCAGTGGTCTCCACTTATTAAATTTCCATCATTTCCAATCCTTTCTCCCCAGGCATAGCAAGGTAACCTTGGTGAAAGCGCTGGGTGTTCCCTTAAATAGTCAATCTCATCAACTGTGTGAGAATTTTAGCAGGATAACCGTAGAGAACTACCTTATTCCCTTGTTTCTAAGCCTTTGAAGGAATCTCACTGCTTCCCCATGCAATACTAAGTCATCTGTACTGTTGTTTCTGTTATTGGATGGATGGATGGATGGATGAAAAATGGACAGATGGAATATGAAAAGAATATTATAACACTGGACTGGATCAGCAATGAATGAATCCTTGGTATCTTATTTGACACCCAGAAAGATGAAAGGTAAGACAAAAGAAACTTTTGCCTTATGATCAAAGACAAAATGTCTTATGATCTTCTGACATACATTTATTGCCTGACTTTTGATTCAAGGAATGCAGAAGCAAAGAACCGCATTGAGCTGAAAGAGGAGGGAGTCTGTCTAGTCAAAAACAGCCTCTCATTCTTTCACTCTTCTTGTTCAAAAGTTCACCTTTTCAGCAAGAATTTGATGAGGTTTAATACATTTTGGTCTCTTATAAGGAGTGAGTTGACTATACTCTGAGCCAGAGATCCAGCTCTGTCCAGATTGACCTTGAACAATTCACTCGGTTCTATTAAGTGTGTTTAAGCCCCGCCTCTCTGTAAGAAGAGGATGCTTACTTTAGCCTTCAATCCTCCCGCAGGAATGCGGTAAGGAAAGAGTAGTGGCAGACAAGGTACATGCAAGCTTCCTACAAAGAAAGGTCCATAAATGGATTTACATGATGAGCAGAAAGAAACAGGCAATATTCTCAGTATCGTGCTGCCATTCTTCCTTTAAAACACCTTTCTCTAGTTCAAGTTAATGGTGAACTGATAAATATGTGAAGCAGATTTAGGTCATGCTGCTATTTATTTTTTTATTTTAATAGATCTTTATTAGAGTATAATTGCTTCACAATACTGTGTTAATTTCTGTTGCACAACAAAGTGAATCAGCCATATGCATACACATGTCCCTACATCCCCTCATGCTGCTATTTAAAATCAGGAACTCGCTTGCTGATAATTTTATTCTGAGGATTCATTCAGCACAACTCCGTCTTCTAGAAAAGAATGGGAAATGCAACCGTAAAGGTTCATCTTGTTAAAAAATAATCCACACCCAGCATCACCTGGAGAGTCAGCCCCACCTTCCCAACTAGCCCTCTGAGCGATGCAATTTCTGTACATGTAATGTCAGGTGTGAGCACGAGAGGGTTTTTCTAAAAAAGCCCAGGAGCAGTGAAAAGCAAGCAGCAACTCCCAGCTGGCCACTGGACACACTATTCTCTGAGCCTGCAGAAAGCAACATTCTGCAACCACTGGAGTCCTTGTGACAGTGACAGAGCTTTCTCCTGGGTTGTCATCAATTATGATGCTTAAGTGCATTATGTTTTAAAGAAAAATAAATAAATAAGCATCTCTCTCTCTCTCATGGTGCAATGGAAACCAATCAAGTCAAACCATTTCAATACTGTCTTTGACAGTGTTCTAACAGGACACTTTCAAAATTGTTAAAGTAGAAAGAAAACACATGAATAACCTGAAGTGCACAGCACTGCTCATTTATCAGACCATACTGCTCTTATCTCCCTCTTCTCCAGATCAAGAAAGAAAAGATTAATATTTTTAATTTAATAAAGAGCATGTTAAATGTATCTTTGGGAACCTCTGTATACACACATACACACAGCATCTATGTACTGGAGACACAGCCCTGGAACACTGCCTCACCCACCATGTGGAAATTCTCCCCCAATTTCTATATATAACCACCACGGTTCACAGGCACACACACCCCCAACCCATCCACAGGCACCTATCAGCTCATCATGCTTGCAGAAATTGGAATGCTGTAACAATGCCCTGAATTTGAGAAATTCACAAGCCCAGAGATGGTTTCCTGACAATGAAAAAGGGCTGGTGCAGCCCGCGGCAGCACCTTCACACCAGGGCAGGCTCTGCCCAGCTCTCTGGCGTGTGATCTGCATGTCTAATAACGGAACAGGTTTGTGGGATCAGCCGCTTACCTTGGAATGCTGCAGCAGAAGTATCTGCTCGTCCAGCTCTTGGCGCTTGCCTTCTATTTCTGTCTGCCTCTTTCTTTTTTCCTTGAAAATAAAAAGAGAGAGAGAGAGGCTGTAAGAATGGGTGGGTGCTGGCTCCAGGAATTTGAAGGTAGGAAGCAGCAGCAGCTGTACACATCTGTAGAGACCCTTCCAGAGATGCTGGGCACACACACCGTTGTCACCTGCCCCTCCGTGTCTGGGTGTGTTGTAAGCAGCAGCCTTCTCTTAACATGTCTGCTGTGGGCTCGGTGAGTGGGAGAAATTCTCTTCACTCAGCCAAGCTGCAACAATTTAATCCAGAAGAAAAGGCAGCTGCTACACACACACACACACACACACACACACACACACGCACGCACACACGCACACACACACAGAGTCATGTTCTGTGCAGTGTTAATTTAGAGACAAAGAATAAAAATATCTCAATTGTGAAGACAGAGGTTGTTATCAACACTGCAAAGATGACAGAATAAACGGGGAAGTTCTGGGGTTAGATTCCTGTTATCAAAATCCTACATATAAATAATGCAATGCAATTTCAAATTTTATAGGACAAATCATCCAGTTGAACCTACCAAACAATGCAAATTAGATGGGTGATCTTTGTTAAAGTTCATCTTGGAGGGAGCACTTCAGGTTGGGAGGGCTTGCTGAGGTTATGGTAAATGTGAAGTCTAGACTTGGTCTGCCTGGGTCCACCTCCCAGCTTTTCTATTTGCTACTTGTATGACCTCTGACGAATTCTTTTACCTCCCTGGATCTAAGTCTTCTCTCGCATAAAGAGGAGATAAGAATTGTACCTAAACCATATGGCTGGGGCACGGATTAAATGAGATGATATATGTAAAGGACCTAGAACAATGACCTGGCACACAGTAAATGCTTAATAAATATTATTTGCCATTACACTTACTGTCACATGTTTACTTCTAGGCAATGCCTAGAAACTGGTTTTAAAGGGATGTATTTCCCTTTTATTCAGAGCATAACTGTTCCATTGGAGTGTATGCTTAGTATTTTTCTTCTCTATACATCTCCAATATAGACAATAAACATCACATAAAAGTGATTAATTGAAGAATAGAAAGGATTGCCCTTATGATAGCTTACTTGTTCAATGTTTTGTTTCCAAAGTACATAAGGGGGTGGTTTACTGAGACATTTACTGCAATGGATTATTTCCCTTTACTCACATATGCAGGGGAAACTTGTTGGACAAGACATAATGGCATTTTACACTACAACAGCCAAATCCTGGAGAAGACAATAATGTAAAAGCCTGGTTTGCTCTGCTCTGTGTTAAGGGAAGCTTTTATTTTATGTAGTTGCTATGTTTCTGGGGATGTGCTTGTACCACTGCTATTCAAATCAACATAGTAATAAGTTATGTTATAACCAAGTTATTCTGTGTAATGCACAGACTTTTAAGAAATAGTAGCTTATAATCTCAAGCCACTGGGACATAATATCCAAGTCAGGGACATAACCTCCCTGGCAAAGTGAGGCCTGAGGACATTTTAGGAACTTACTATTTACCAAAGAACTCCAATCTATGGTGCATCACTGATGCTGCTAATCCCAGAGGATGCCCAAGAACACACAATATATGGCAGCAGATGGGAAAAGTGAGGACCAGTGAGGAGAGCCCACCCATCCAGCATCTCAAAGGAATATAAGTAAGTGCAGCCACTACGGAAAACAGTCTGGAGGTTCCTCAGAAAACCAAAAATAGAATTATCATATGAATCCCACTCCTGGGGATGTACCCGGACAAAACTATAATTCAAAAAGATACACACACCCCGAAGTTCATAGCTGCACTATTCACAATAGCCAAAACGTGGAAACAACCTAATGTCCATCAACATATGAAAGGATAAAGAAGATATGGTACATATATACAATGGAATACTATTCAGCCATAAAAAAGAATGAAATGATGCCATTTGCAGCAACATGGGTAGACCTAGAGATTATCATACTAAGTGAAGTAAGTCAGAAAGAGAAAGACAAACACCATATGATATCACTTATATGTAGAATCTAAAATACGGTACAAATGAACTTATCTGCAAAACAGAAACAGACTCACAGACATAGAGAACAGACTTGTGGTTGCCAAGGGGGAGGGAGGTGGGGCAGGGAAGTATTGGGAGTTTGGGATTAGCAGATGCAAACTATTATATATAGAATGGATAAACAACAAGGTCCTACTGTATAGCACAGAGAACTATATTCAATATTCAATATCCTGTGATAAATCATGATGGAAAAGAATATTAAAAAAAGAATGTCTATATGCGTATAATTGAGTCACTTTGCTGTACAGCAGAGATTATAACAACACTGCAAATCAACTATACTTCAATAAAAAAATAAATAAATAAAAATTTTAAAAGGTGCCAATGACAAAGCAAGGACCTCCAGAACCAGCCACTATCTCTTTATTCTAGAATTTCTCAACAGTAGGTTTACTGGATTTTATCTTTCATTCCCATGGTCTATCAAGGTACGGAGTTGTCCTATATTTAAATCCAGAATCAAAACATAGTATGTCGGGGACTTCCCTGGTGGCACAGTGGTTAAGAATCTGCCTGCCAATGCAGGGGACACAGGTTCGAGCCCTGGTCCAGGAAGATCCCACATGCTGAGAAGCAACTAAGCCCGTGCGCCACAACTACTGAGCCTGCGCCCTAGAGCCCATGAGCCACAACTACTGGGCCTGCGAGCCACAACTACTGAAGCCTGCATGCCTAGAGCCCATGCTCTGCAACAAGAGAAGCCACCGCAATGAGAAGCCCGCATACCGCAACGAAGAGTAGCCCCCGCTCGCCACAACTAGAGAAAGCTCGCGCACAGCAATGAAGACCCAACACAGCAATTAATTAATTTTTAAAAAAGAATCAAAAAAAAAAACCATAGTATGTCACAGGTACAAGATGCTGATGACTCAATAGTTCCATCCATGTTAATTGAGTGCTGTGTGTGCTACAGACTGAATGTTTGTGTTCTCCCCAAAATTCGTATTTTGAAACTTAATCCCCAAGATGATAATGGTATTAGGAGGTGGGACTTTTGGGAGGTGATTAGGTCATGAGGGTGGAGCTCATGAATGAGATCAGTGCTCTCATAAAGAGAACCCAGAGAGCTCTTTCACCCCTTCCACGATGTGAGGACACACCAGCAAGACAGCTGCCTGTGAACCAGGTGCAGGCCCCCACTAGACACCAAATTGGTGGGTGCCTTGATCTTAGACTTCTTAGAACTGTGAGAAAAAAATTTCGGTTGTTTATAAGCCACCCAGTCTGTGGTATTTCATTAGAGAAGACTGAATGGACAAAGACAATGTTCTAATTACAGATCTGGTCATTTGCAAACCCTTCCTAGGCTTATCCCACCTCTGAGCCTTTGTTCATATAAAGTTCTCACTCTGCACATTGCCCTCCATCATATTGGTGAACCATGCCTTGAACAGAAGAAATATCACCAGATGGTACAAGCGGGGAATCTTTAAATGAGTAGACTCATTGGTGGTCACTGTGAACAGATATGATCGTGAAAGATGCAGGTTTTAAGTTAGTTCTTTAAGGAACTAACTAAGGTAGGAATTAGGTAGATACAGATTAATGGGCAGCACATTCCAAGGAATGTGTGAGTAAGGGTAGAAATACACTGCATATTCCAGGGACAATGAAGAGAGAAACAAAACTCAGGTGCAGGGTTTGCCTTTAGGAATATAGATCGATGATTCAAAAGACTGGCTAGGACTAGACCTCTGAGGGCCTTGGGTGCCAGGCCAAGAAGCTTGGATTTTATTACACGGACAATGTAACCTCATTGTAGGGTGCTAAGCAAGAGAGTAATATGGTGAAATGGCATTTTAGGAACATTATCTGGCACTGGTATATAGGATGGATTAATAGGAATTGGGATACATTTCCTGTAAATGGCCAGATAGTAAACATTCTAGGTTTTGTGGGACATACAGTCTCTGTTGCAACTACTCAATGCTGCCATTGCAGTACAAAAACAGCTGTAGACAATCTATAAATAAATGAGCGTGTCTGTGCTCTAATGAGCCTTCATTGACAAACACAGGTGGGGGCCAGATTTAGCCCAGCTTCATAGTCTGCTGACCTCTGGATGAAAAGATCATTAAATGTCTTAGAAGTCCTACACTGTTGGTGGGAATGTAAATTGGTGCAGCCACTATGGAGAACAGTCTGGACGTTCCTCAAAAAACTAAAAATAGAGTCGCCATATGATCCAGCAATCCTACTCCTGGGCATGTATCCACACAAAACTATAATTTGAAAAGATACATGCACCCCAGTGTTCACAGCACCACTACTTACAATAGCCGAGACATGGAAACAATCTAAATGTCTACTGACAGATGAATGGATAAAGAAGATGTGCTGTGTCTGTACATATACAATGGAATATATATATATATATATATATATATATATACACACACAATAGAATATTACTCAGCCATAAAAAAGAATGAAATAATGCCATTTGCAGAAACATGGATGGACCTAGAGATTATCATACTAAGTGAAGTCAGAAAGAGAAAGACAAATGCGATATGATATCACTTATGTGTGGAATCTAAAATATGACACAAATGCACTTATTCACCAAGCAGAAACAGATGCACAGACATAGAGCAAAGACTTGTGGTTGCCAGGGGGAGGGGTAATGGGGGAGGGATGGATTGCCACGATGAGGGGTGGGGGAGTTTGGGGTTAGCAGATGCAAACTATTATACATAGAATGGATAGACAACAAGGTCCTACTGTATAGCACAGGGAAATATACTCAATATCCTGTGATAAACCATAATGGAAAAGAATATGAAAAAGAATATATATATATATACATATATATATATAGCTGAATCACTTTGCTGTACACCAGAAATTAACATTACACTGTAAATCAACTATACCTCAGTAAAAAATACATTTTAAAAATGTCTTAGGAGGATGCAACATTCACCCTGGGGTATGGTGGGCATGGATGAACTAACAAGCCCATCCTAGCTCAGAGCTGTTCCAATCAGATTGGGAAGAAAAGGACAATACAAATAGAACTGATGAGGCTCAGGACTAATAGGATCTAGAGGGTGGGGCAATATGGTATCTTGGCTTTGAGCCACACAGAGAGTGCTGGTGCAGGAAAGGGCAACAGTGGGAAAGTGGTGCTTTCCCATTTATTCTGTATTCATATCTCCCCTGAGGAAACTCCATATTGGGTTGAAGCTAGAAATCAAAGAGTTGTTAACATATGCAGCCAGGCATCAGTATCAGCATGTTCTCATCTGTGTTCTATCTGATGAAGACTCTGGGCTTAGTCCTGTCACAAGGACACTTTTGCATCTATGGCTATTGTGGGATTCTTTATGTCCCCTTCCACAGTGATGGAGTTAGGTCTTGAAATCACTCCTGACTGGACAAGAGGTAAGATGTGCAATCAGCCTGTGTACAGAGTTAGATATGAGTCATAGTACAGCAAGTTCGAGGGGGCCACCGCTGGCTTCCTGATGCTTGCTTGCTTGGTCCAGGCCATGCTCCTCACCTGGTGAGCTTGCTGCTTCCCAGACTTCTCCTTCCCTTAATCAAGGCAAAACCACTAGCTCTTGGGTTCTCTTCTCACTCCTTCTCAAATGTCTAAATGTAGACATTTAGCCTACATGATTTTCTTTACTCTCATCAACTATACAACCTACACAATATCAGTATAGATAACTAGCAGATCTATATTTTCAGCCTAGATCTCTCCTTTGAGCTCCAGGTTCCCCTATCCAACTGCCAAATGTTCATATCCAGTGCCTCAAACCTAACCCTTGAGTCATCCTCTCGGCCATCCCTCCTCCCCTACTCTCACATCTGTTCCTTCTGTATTCCTCATCTCAGAGAATGACATGACCCAAGTTGGAAACCTGATTTATTCTAGACACTCCACTGTCTTAAAAGACCAAGTCCTGATGATACTGTTCGTCATTTTCCACGCCTTCTACCTCCCCACTAGAACCTTTATTACAACCTTAATATTCCCTCCTTTATCTTCACCACCACCCCCCCCACGTAGACTACTCTACATCAGTATCTTTCGCAAGCTATAGCGCTGAACTGTTTATACCCTCTTTCCATCTGGATTACTGCAGTGGTTTCCTCACTAGTCTTCCTGCCTCTGAGGCTTGGCTCTGAGCAAGTCACCCTCTGCTTTAGTGATATTCTAAAATGGAAATCTGACTACTTCCATCCCTGGCCTAAAATCCCAGAAATGTCTCTCATTGCCTACAGTGCCAATAGTAAGTTCCTTCCCATGGCCAAGAGGGCCCTCTGTATCTCACAGTTTCATCTCAAGCCATGACCCCCTTAATCATATGCTCCAGCCTCAACACATGATCTGAAGTTTCCTGATCTGCCAGGTGGGTTCATGCCTTCCTGGTTTTGCTCTTACTGCTTCCTCTAACAATAATGGATTTCCCTCACTCCTTCATCTAATGAAAACCTTTTTCTCTTTGACAACACAGCTTAAATATACATAAAGCTAGAGCAACCACCTGCCCAGTCTTTCTTCCATCAGAGAACCCACATACCCTCACTATAAATGGTGGTGGAAATGCCAGTTATGATTAGTCACATGTAGCCCGACTCATTCCTGCCACCAGGACTTGTGTGTGATACAGGTTAGGACAATCAAACTACCTTATCTCGTTGCAGTAGGGACTGGTCCAAGGAGCAGCTAAAGGACCAAAGCAGAACCAAGAAGAGACATTTCTAGGAATAGACACATGAATACTGGGAGAGAAAAGCTCCCTTTTCACTAAGGTTAAGCTGGGATAATGTCTATCTGAGTGGCAATTATCCCAAGCCACATGGAAGAAACACATCCATGCTGGAGAAAGGTTAACCCGCAGAGAGAAGCAGAGCTGGAAGACAGAGAAAGGAGGCTCCAAGTAAGATTGTTTGAGTCCCAGATCTAGTTATGCATGAAGCCAGAACCATCCATGGGCTTCCTAAATTATATACACTCATAATCTCCCTTCTGCTTAAGCTAGTTTAAGTGGTGTTTCTGTCACTTGCAGCTCAAAGAGTTCTGACAAGTACAGAAGACTTCTCTGCTCCCTCCAAAGAGAATTCATCACCCCTTCCTTCTTTCTTCCCTTCATGGGCTGTGGATCTTTCTACATTAGTACCTTGAGCACTTTAGGACTTTATGCACTTAACAGTTTACACATCTTCTCCCTCTACCAAACTATGGGCATCTTGAGGACAAGGATCTTGGCTCATGCATCTCCAAAGTCTAGACTGTTGCATGGTAGAGACATGTAACAGACACTCAGTAAGAATCTTTGAATGAGATACTTGTTCTCCTCCCACCATGTTCCTGTTTGTCCAGATCCCTCACTCAAATGCATCATGAATTTGCACTCATGATTTCAATGGCAGTAAAATACCTCACTGAAAACACATTAGCCGTCAGTCCACAAAACCAGAAGTATCTTTCTGTTGAAGATGCAGCCCATATGGAATAAACCTTTATGGCTTTGCACAGAAGACAAGAGTTGAAAAATCTCATTCTGGGAAAGAATCATGGAAAGCTCACTCTGGGGAGAAAGGCTGGGGGAAGTAGAAATTCCAGGGGAAGCATAACGAGCTGACAGTAGCAAACTATTCAGGGGGAATGTGCCTCAAGAGACATCTGGAAAGAAGTGATCTCAATCCATTAGGAAGATTTCCAGATCCTTCCACGATCTGGGAGGCCTAGCAAGCCACTTTCATCATCTTCCTGTGAAGTATGGATTTTCCTGGCAAGTATTTTCTGGAAGTACTGCAACATTATGAAACTGTCAACTCTTAGTGTAGTAAGGCGCCACCATATAGAGCGGAGGACGCTGTTCGAAGGCGGTTAGTAAGTATGCCGGGAAGACAGGTATTAGAAGTAGCTAGGAAGCCCACGTCCACCCTGGTGCAGCTTCAGGCAGACTCCCTCTTCTCTCCTGCTGCCTGCGCTGCAACCCAGGCTTTGGGGAATGCAAGGGAGTGGCTGGGGGAGGGGTCCCTACTGAGTCTGTGAGAAACAGTGAGAGAAGGAAGAAGCTGAGCAGGGAAGGCTGTGAGAAGCAAAGAGACGGTGCTTCCTTTCCTCTGCTGAGGTCCACTCTGACTTGGGCTGATACTTAGAGCCCCAGAGTGCAGCAGTGGGAAGGAACCGGAAGACCTCCTCAAGGCACTATTGCCACTGAGACATCCCAGAATTTAGATGAGAGGGGGAAAAAGAAAATATGTTATGGATGGACCTAGAGATTATCATACTAAGCGAAGTAAGTCAAAAAGAGAAAGACAAATATCATATGATAGCACTTACATGGGGAATCTAAAATATGACACAAATGAACTTATCTACAAAACAGAAACAGACTCATGGCCATAGAGAATAGATTTGTGGTTGCCAAGGGCGAGGAGGGGTGGGGGAGGGAAGTATTGGGAGTTTGGGATCAGCAGGTGCAAACTAGTATACATAGGATGCATAAACAACAGGATCCTACTGTATAGCACAGGGAGCTATACTCAGTATCCTGTGATAAACCATAATGGAAAAGAATACGAAAAAGAATGTGTATATATATATGTATGTGTATGTGTGTATATATATATATATATATACACACACACACATACATATATATATACATATATATATATATATATATATAAAACTGGGTCACTTGGCTGTATAGCAGAAATTAACACAACATTGTAAATCAACTATACTTCAACAAAAATTTTTTAAAAAAGAAAATATTTTAAAATTGAAATGTTACAACATTTCCTCCTCCTATTGCTAGATAAAGGAAATTCTGTGTTGACTTCTCCCATTGTGAGCTTAAGGCAATTGTGTGTCCCTCCCCATCACACAGGCCTGTATGTGACTTTGGGCCAGCTGGTCCCTAGGCTTTGGCAATGCAGCACCAGAGAAAGGAGTAGAGTGCTGGAGAAGTGCACAAACCAGACTGTTTTAAGTAGTTTGACCTTGGAAAGGGAATGGGGGATATGCTAGATACAGGGGGAAACTGAAGATGGAGAAGAGGAGAGATGGGATGACAAAGAACTGCAAGGGGTGGGGACAGTTTTGAAATTCAAGAATTTAAAAATAAAGGGGCTGAGATATTAAGACCAAAAGACCAGGGAGAGAGAATCTTCAGATATTTTATTGTCGCTTATGGAATGAATTTCCTTTGACAGTCTCCAAAAGATGCCAGTGTAAGGATACTGGACTTTTGTCTACTACACTGTTTCTTTGAACATGACTTCATGCTGAAACTGGATCACCAGAGTGCCAGGCTTTACATAGGTTACACTAAGAAGGAAGGTGACATTTTGAGAATTAAACTGTGGAAAGTCAACTTGCAAATGGGGACCCAATGAGCTTTTTCTATTAAGGAATCAGAATGTCATGTCAGTCATGGTTGGATTATAATTCCCTGTTTAATGCTGCTGTAGAACCAATGCCATTTATATGTCTGAGGAAACAAAAGGAAGATGGTCAGTCTGAAAACTGAGAACCTGAGTGACCAGGTATAAAACAATCAAAGAGGTGCCCACTCAGCTTAGTCCAATTGCCTGTCCAGCTAACTTGAATGTTGAATTTGCTCAGCAAGACACACCCCCATTAGAGGTCAGTTATCTGATCTCAATGCCATTAGATATTAAGACCCTCTCTCCTGGCTCTGACTTCAAGGTCACCCATTATGATTTTGATTATATTCAGGCTTTGAAAGTAGTTACCTAAATGGAGAGATAACACTTGTTAAGCTCCCTGCAATGTCCATCCACTATAAATAAACTGGCACTTGGGTTTGTAGTTGAGTGCACTAAAAACTAAGTTCGTATGTAGTTTTCTGATCTTACAAAACTAAGTAACAGAATCTAGAGTCAGTTTAAAAGCCTTGGTCAAAAGGACAAGTAAATTGTATTTCCTGTAATCACACTATTCTGCCTCGCCATGCACCCATCCAACCCTCAATATCACCACGTGGAGTAGAGAATTCTACAGCTATATTCATTCCTCATTGCTTAGTTTAGATCAGCATTTCCACGTAGGTAAATTCTCTTTTATTCACCTGACTACTTGGCCTTGAGCTTGCCATCTTTTGGTAAAAGAGGGAAGTGCTTGCTTTGTATTGTTTTTAACAGAAATTATAAAGTCAACAGAAAGAATTTTAAATAGGAAAAGAAGACATTGATTAGTTCAAACTTCATGACTGGTTTTTGAAAGGATAATATAACACCTAAAATCTTAAGAAACACCATATAGAGTTTGGATGTAAAATTGTTACTAATTACACCTAACAGTTAATATTGCTAGTCTGTTACTGCCAGGTCAAATGCATAACACAGGAGAGTTTCAGCTTAAAGTCTTTAGTAGATACTTTATAATCCATATGAATTATATCTTAAGGCTATTTTTATGGTCTGCCCATACTGTTACTCTTTAAATAATTGTTTAAACATATAGCTACATTTTTGCTTTAATGGTCATAATATCAAACTGTTTGCTATGAGTCCTTCCCTTTAGCGGTCTTCTCTGGAGATCAAGAAGGAAAGTAGTCTGATACAGCTCTCATCAGAAAGTAAGATCTGCTGCTTGGTACCATATTGATAAGCCCACTATGGTGAAAAAATTGAGCACTCTCTGTACAAGGAGAATGGTTGAGAGCTCTGAGGAAGTCCCAAATGCCCGAAATTACATAATCAGATTCACCTGCAGAAGGTAGTCTCCCTATCACCACCCTCAACGAATTGTGATATTCCCACCATGAAGCCACCTGAGCACTGAACTGGGACTCAGGACACCTGCCTTCATATGGACGCTTCACCACTAACCCCTCAGTGACTCAGACGAGTCCCTTATTGTTTCTGGGCCTTAGATTCGGCATGTAATATGAGTAAGTTGGACCAGCTTTGCTCTACGGTTCCGCCTATCTCTAGGATTCTGCAGTGCTAAGGAGAGCAACCTCATGTGCTAGACAACCTACAAAATGCGAGAAAATATTTGCAGATGATGTGGCTGACAAGGGGTTAATATCCAAAATATATGAAAAGCTCATACAACTCAATATCAAAAAGACAAACAATCCAATCAAAAAATGGGCAGAAGACCTCAATAAACATTTCTCCAAATAAGACATACAGATGGCCAACAGACACGTGAAAAGATGCTCAACATCACTAATCTTTAGAGAAATGCAAGTCAAAACCACAACGAGGTATCCCTCACACTGGTCAGAATGACCATCATCAAAAATCTACAAACAATAAATGCTAGAGAGGGTGTGGAGAAAAGGAAACCCTCTTGCACTGTTGGTGGGACTGTAAATTGATACAGCCACTATGGAGAACAGTATGGAGATTCCTTAAAAAACTAAAAATAGGACTACCATACGACCCAGCAATCCCACTACTGGGCATATACCCTGAGAAAACCATAATTCAAAAAGAGTCATGTACCACAATGGTCATTGCAGCACTATTTACAATAGCCAGGACATGGAAGCAACCTAAGTGTCCATCGACAGATGAATGGATAAAGAAGATGTGGCACATATATATATAATGGACTATTACTCAGCCATAAAAAGGAATGAAACTGAGTTATATGCAGTGAAGTGGGTGGACCTAGAGACTGTCATACAGAGTGAAGTAAGTCAGAAAGAGAAAAACAAATACCGTATGCTAACACATATATATGGAATCTAAAAAAACAGTACTGATGAAACTAGTGGCAGGGCAGGAATAAAGATGCAGACGTAGAGAACGAACTTGAGGACACAGTGGGGAAGGGGAAGCTGGGACGAAGTGAGAGAGTAGCATGGACATATATACACTACCAAATGTAAAATAGATAGCTAGTGGGGAGTTGCTGCATAGCCCAGGGAGATCATCTCGATGCTTTTTGATGACCTAGAGGGGTGGGGTAGGGAGGGTGGGAGGGAGGCTCAAGAGGAAGGGGATATGGGGATATATGTATACATATAGCTGATTTACTTTGTTGTACAGCAGAAACTAACACAATTTTGTAAAGCAATTATACTCCAATAAAGATATTAAAAAAAAAGAATGAAATATTGCCCTTTGCAGCAACATGGATGGATCTAGAGAATATCATACTAAATGAAGTAAGTCAGCCAGAGAAAAACAAATACTGTATGACTCAATTATATGTGGAATCTAAAAAATAATACAAATGAATCTATACAAAACAGAAGCAGACGCACATAGAAAACAAACTTATGGTTACCAAAGGGGGAAGGTGGGGGGAGGAATAAATTAGGAATTTGGGAGTTACATATATACACTACTATATATAAAATAGATAAAAAACAAGGACCTACTGTATAGCACAGGAAACTATACTCAATATTTTGTAATAACCTATAATGGAAAAGAATCTGAAAAAGAATATATATATATATATATATATATCTGGATCACTTTGCCATACACCTGAAACTAACACAATACTGTAAATCAACTATACATCTATAAAAAATAAATTTAAAAAATGATGATAACAATAATAGCAACTAAGTTTATTGACTACTTGTTATGGGCCAGGCATTGTTCTAAGGATTCCCCTTCAGTTAATCCTCAGGACACTTTGAGGTAGGTATCTTTAATATCCCTGATTTTATGGATAAGAAAAGTCAAGGCTAGTCTAGGGTGAGTAAACTTGTTCAAGGTCATGAGCCAAGAGGTAGCCAAGTAGGGGTTGAAACTGAGTCTGACTCCAGAGCACTTTATCATGGACAGAGATGTGTTCTGGCTGTTAAGATTTCTTTAGCTTTGAGTGAACTCCACACAGGACACATGAAACATATTATCTTGCCACCTTCACACTCGAGTGCCAAAACTTCCCAGAACAAATGAGCTGTTGAAAATGCAAAACACTCTGATGTCAAATCCCTCCACTCTTAAAACAAGAGGCCTCTTACAAAATCCAGAAGCATTTCCCAATCCAAAACAAATAGGTCGAGGCTGGGTTGGAACCTTCATCAATGCCTGGTGAACCAATATATTCGTTTACTTTAATTTCCAGGGAAGACATTTCCAGGTGACTAAATGATATGATAAGGAGAGAAAATGCTAAATATTTCTCTCCCATTTGGACTATTCATTGCAGAGGGACTACTTCCAATGAGGCAGCAGCTGGGAAAGCTCTCAATTTACCATGTTGGGCTCATAAGTGGAGAAAACTCTCTAAATCCAGTCTTCTCGATATCAGAATATATCTCCCTAAAATTAGATGACAGGAAGAGTAAGGAGCAGAGGTGCCCATGAAGTTGATGGTCCAATCCTAGGAAAGATGCTGCAAGGCCTAGAGGAAAGGTCCCTCGACAGGAAGCAGGAACGGACACTGCCTGGACCTTGCAATAAGCAGCTTTCCCACTGGCTCCTTGCAGGTCTCAGAGCAGCAGCCCACAGGACAGTAGAGGGACTGGGGTGAACCTGAACATGGCCATGATGGTTGGAAATGCAAAACAAAATAGGGTGCACAAAAACAGAAAGAGAACAGGATGTGCAGCATTCTGATAACAACAAAGGACCCCGAACTCCAAAAGATTAGCATAATTCCAGAGACAGACACACCTTTTATGACTTTGGCCAATCACGTTTTTGTTTGTTTCTTTAGATGCCAACACCAGGAGAGAATATCTATATCTATATCACCCAGATAAACACAGCATTTAAAAATATAATATAAATCAAACTAATAGATGTGTATGGTAGGAAAATTCAGACAATACACAAAAAAGTAAAATGAACAGCTGAATCACCCTTCACCCCACCCCCATCAATTTCTTTCCTTTGGGTCTTATATGTATCCTACTTGGGAAAAAATATGAATATACCAACCTATTATCCATATGGATCTTTTATTCTTTACATAAAAGCAATCATACTATAGAGTTCCTGCTTTTCAGCTTACTTTCTTCTTACCTAGTGATGTATCTTTGAGATTTTTCTATGCCATTTTTCACATGGAGTCCCCCCTCACTCTCTGTAACTGCCGCATGGTAGTTCACAGATGGCCATTAACTTATTTTACAGGTCTGCTGCTGATAGATTATTCAGGCGGTTCCCAGTGTTTTACTTGTTATTATAAACAGGGCTGCAATGAATCTTCCTCTACGTACATGTACTTTCATGACAATATCCATAGGATACATTTCCAGAAGTAGAACTGCTGGGTCAAAGGATTTGAGCACTTAAAACTTTAATAGGGCCAAACTGCCCTCCCCCAAACATTTTCTCTGTGTTTTAAATGATATAAATCTGATTTGAAAATAAGATTCAAGCAACTCATAAGAGTTTTGATGGTTTTTTCCCCCCTTATTAGCCATATCCTTAGTGACCCCGAAGAATTTTAAGCGAAAGAAAATATTTACCACCTTGTTAAAAACTGTAAGCTGTTCTTAAAACATACTCGGGTGATCTGTCCTCACCACAGACTATTACTCTGTGTTTTCAGATTTAAAAAATGATGATTTTTTACCTTATGAACAGAAGTCTATTATGACTCCATCAGTTTTTTAGAAGGAATCAAATTTGTACCTCTTTTCCTTGCACTGTTCATGTTAGAGTTATCGCATAGCTAAGTTGTGCCCATTTGTCCATAATGAAAGACGGTCTATTCCTTCTGCTGTTGCTGCCATTCTCCATGGTTTAAAAGTACAAAATTTTCCATCCACCAAGATAACTTCTGGATGGACTCAAGCAATGTAAAAACTGAAAACATGAGAAAATAGAGTGACTCTCTGACTTTAGGATGCGAAAGGACTTCAAAAACATAAAGTATAGAAAGAAACCACAGAGAACAAAACTGATAAATTTCATTACATAACACTTAAAACTTTGGTTTTTATGGTACCAACCATACATAACAACTCAAAGGAAAGTGGCAATCTTGGAAAAAAATATTTGCAACATATATGTCAAAAGGCTAAGACCTGTCATAAATAAACGGTTCTTATAAATCAATATGATTTATAAAGAAAAATATAAACACTTCAATATAGAAAAAAAGAACAAAATATAGGGAAAATTTTCAACATTATTAATAACCAAAGAAATGCAAATTAAGCACTGAGGTGTCACTTCCACCTGTGAAAGGTATTCTACCCCAACAAGTGTATTTTAAAATATCATGTGTTTTGTGCTGGGGAGAGTATGGATAAAAAAGACCCTCTCTTCAATCTCTGTCAGAATTATAACTAATAATTATAAAAGTATGACTCTATTGGAATTATAAATTGTCTTTCCAGAAGGCTATTTCAAAAGTTTTGATCGACTTTATCAGAAAGAGTTTATCCAGAGAAAATTACCTTCAATATGTTCAAAGATTTTTGTAAAGAATATTCAATACAGAGCTATATGCAACATCAAAAAAAAAAACCAAACAGCAAATAATTGGTTAAATAAGATGGCATCTTATAAACCATCCAATGACTTCCTTTTTCACTTGGAATAAAATCAAAGCAAGCCCATCCATGGTCCATTGCCTGCCTTTCTCTTGCCCCTCATCTTGTCCCTTTCTCCACCTCCTCACTTTGCACTCCAGCCACACTGGCCTTAACCAGAGATCTGCCATGAGAGAGGCATTGAGAGCAGGCAGGCAGGTTGGGATCTCACTAAGTCTGGCTCAGAATCAAGTGGAACTTTGCTTTCCTTTGTCAGTATCCTCCGGAGTTATAGCTGTAGTCGGGGGCAACATTTCAAGATCTCTGGCTATTAATACCATGTCAGGAGGAGCTTCAAGATGGCAGAAGAGTAAGACGTGGAGATCACCTTCCTCCCCACAAATACATCAGAAATACATCTACACGTGGAACAACTCCTACAGAACACCCACTGAACGCTGGCAGAAGACCTCAGACCTCTCAAAAGGCAAGAAACTCCCCACGTACCTGGGTAGGGCAAAAGAAAAAAGAAAAAACAGAGACAAAAGAATAGGGACGGGACCTGCACCAGTGGGAGGGAGCTGTGAAGGAGGAAAGGTTTCCACACACTAGGAAGCCCCTTCGCAGGCGGAGACTGCAGGTGGCGGAGGGGGGATGCTTCGGAGCCACGGAGGAGAGCGCAGCCACAGGGGTGCGGAGGGCAAAGCGGAGAGATTCCCGCACAGAGGAGCGGTGCCGACCAGCACTCACCAGCCCGAGAGGCTTGTCTGCTCACCCACCGGGGCGGGCGGGGGCTGGGAGCTGAGGCTCGGGCTTCGGAGGTCGGATCCTAGGGAGAGGACGGGTTGGCTGTGTGAACACAGCCTGAAGGGGGCTAGTGTACCACAGCTAGCCGGGAGGGAGTCTGGGAAAAAGTCTGGAGATGCCGAAGAGACAGGAGACTTTTTCTTGCCTCTTTGTTTCCTGGTGCGCGAGCAGAGGGGATTAAGAGTGCCGCTTAAAGGAGCTCCAGAGACGGGCGCGAGCCGCGGCTATCAGCGCAGACCCCAGAGACGGGCATGAGACGCTAAGGCTGCTGCTGCCACCAAGAAGCCTGTGTGCAAGCACAGGTCACTATCCACACCGCCCCTCCCGGGAGCCTGTGCAGCCCGCCACTGCCAGGGTCCCGGGATCCGGGGACAACATCCCCGGAAGAACACATGGCACGCCTCACGCTGGTGCAACGTCACGCCGGCCTCTGCCGCCGCAGGCTCGCCCCGCCTCCTCCATACCGCTCCCTCCCCGCGGCCTGGGTGAGCCAGAGCCCCCGAATCAGCTGCTCCTTTAACCCAGTCCTGTCTGAGCGAAGAACAGATGCCCTCAGGCGACCTACACGCAGAGGCGGGGCCAAATCCAAAGCTGAACCCAGGGAGCTGTGCGAACAAAGAAGAGAAAGGGAAATCTCTCCCAGCAGCCTCAGGAGCAGCGGATTAAATCTCCACAGTCAACTTGATGTACCCTGCATCTGTGGAATACCTGAATAGACAACAGATCATCCCAAATTGAGGAGGTGGACTTTGGGAGCAACGGTATATATATATTTTTTCCCTTTTTCTCTTTTTCTCAGTGTGTATGTGTATGCTTCTGTGTGTGATTTTGTCTGTATAGCTTTGCTTTTACCATTTCTCCTAGGGTTCTGTCTGTCTTTTTTTTATTATTATTACTTAAAAAAATTTTTTTCTTAAAAATTATTTTTTATATTAATAACTTTATTTTACTTTACTTTATTTTATCTTCTTTCTTTTTTTTTCTACCTTTTATTCTGAGCCGTGTAGAGGACAGGCTCTTGGTGCTCCAGCCAGGCATCAGGGCTGTGCCACTGAGGTGGGAGAGCCAAGTTCAGGACACTTGTCCACAAGAGACCTCCCAGCTCCACATAATATCAAACGGCGAAAATCTCCTGGAGATCTCCATCTCAACGCCAAGACCCAGCTCTGCTCAATGACCAGCAAGCTACAGTGCTGGACACCCTATGCCAAACAACTAGCAAGACAGGAACACAACACCACCCATTAGCAGAGAGGATGCCTAAAATAATAATAAGGTCACAGACACCCCAAAACACACCACCAGATGTGGACCTGCCCACAAGAAAGACAAGATCCAGCCTCATCCACCAGAACACAGGCACTAGGTCCCCTCCACCAGGAAACCTACACAACCCACTGAACCAACCTTAGCCACTGGGGACAGACACCAAAAACAACGGAAACTACGAACGTGCAGCCTGTGAAAAGGAGACCCCAAACACAGTAAGTTAAGCAAAATGAGAAGACAGAGAAACAAACAGCAGATGAAGGAGCAAGGCAAAAACCCACCAGACCTAACAAATGAAGAGGAAATAGGCAGTCTACCTGAAAAAGAATTCAGAATAATGATAGTAAAGATGATCCAAAATCTTGGAAAGAGAATGGAGAAAATACAAGAAACGTTTAACAAGGACCTAGAAGAACTACAGAGCAAACAAACAGTGATGAACAACACAATAAATGAAATTAAAAATTCTCTAGAAGGGATCAATAGCAGAATAACTGAGGCAGAAGAACGGATAAGTGACCTGGAAGATAAAATAGTGGAAATAACTACTGCAGAGCAGAATAAAGAAAAAAGAATGAAAAGAATTGAGGACAGTCTCAGAGACTTCTGGGACAACAATAAACACACCAACATTCGAATTATAGGCGTCCCAGAAGAAGAAGAGAAAAAGAAAGGGACTGAGAAAATATTTGAAGAGATAATAGTTGAAAACTTCCCTAATATGGGAAAGGAAATAGTTAATCAAGTCTAGGAAGCACAGAGAGTCCCATACAGGATAAATCCAAGGAGAAATGCACCAGGACACATATTAATCAAACTATCAAAAATTAAATACAAAGAACAAATATTAAAAGCAGCAAGGGAAAAACAACAAATAACACATAAGGGAGTGCCCATAAGGTTAACAGCTGATCTTTCAGCAGAAACTCTGCAAGCCAGAAGGGAGTGGCAGGACATATTTAAAGTCATGAAGGAGAAAAACCTACAACCAAGATTACTCTAGCCAGCAAGGATCTCATTCAGATTTGACAGAGAAATTAAAACCTTTACAGACAAGCAAAAGCTGAGAGAGTTCAGCACCACCAAACCAGCTTTACAACAAATGCCAAAGGAACTTCTCTAGGCAAGAAACACAAGAGAAGGAAAACACCTACAATAACAAACCCAAAACATTTAAGAAAATGGGAATAGGAACATACATATCGATAATTACCTTCAATGTAAATGGATTAAATGCTCCAACCAAAAGACATAGACTGGCTGAATGAATACAAAAACAAGACCTGTATATATGCTGTCTACAAGAGACGCACTTCAGACCTAGGGACACATACAGACTGAAAGTGAGGGGATGGAAAAAGATATTCCATGCAAATGGAAATCAAAAGAAAGCTGGAGTAGCAGTTCTCATACCAGACAAAATAGACTTTAAAACAAAGACTATTACAAGAGACAAAGAAGGATACTACATAATGATCAAGGGATCAATCCAAGAAGAAGATATAACAATTGTAAATATTTATGCACCCAACATAGCAGCACCTCAATACATAAGGCAAATACTAACAGCCATAAAAGGGGAAATCGACAGTAACACAATCATAGTAGGGGACTTTAACACCCCACTTTCACCAATGGACAGATCATCCAAAATGAAAATAAATAAGGAAACACAAGCTTTAAATTATACATTAAACAAGATGGACTTCATTGATATTTATAGGACATTCCATCCAAAAACAACAGAATACACATTCTTCTCAAGTGCTCATGGAACATTCTCCAGGATAGATCATACCTTGGGTCACAAATCAAGCCTTGGTAAATTTAAGAAAATTGAAATCGTATCAAGTATCTTTTCCTACCACAACGTTATGAGACCAGATATCAATTACAGGAAAAAATCTGTAAGAAATACAAACACATGGAGGCTAAACAACACACTACTTAATAACCAAGAGATCACTGAAGAAATCAAAGAGGAAATCAAAAAGTACCTAGAAACAAATGACAGTGAAAACACAACGACTCAAAACCTATGGGATGCAGCAAAAGCAGTTCTAAGAGGGAAGTATATAGCAATACCATCCTACCTTAAGAAACAAGAAACATCTCAAATAAACAACCTAACCTTACACCTAAAGCAATTAGAGAAAGAAGAACAAAAACACCCCAAAGTTAGCAGAAGGAAAGAAATCATAAAGATCAGATCAGAAATAAATGAAAAGAAATGAAGGAAACAATAGCAAAGATCAATAAATCTAAAATCTGGTTCTTTGAGAAGATAAACAAAATTGATAAACCATTAGCCAGACTCATCAAGAAAAAAAGGGAGAAGACTCAAATGAATAGAATTAGAAATGAAAAAGGAGAAGTAACAACTGACACTGCAGAAATACAAAGGATCATGAGAGATTACTACAAGCAACTACATGCCAATAAAATGGACAACCTGGAAGAAATGGACAAATTCTTAGAAATGCACAACCTTCTGAGACTGAACCAGGAAGAAATACAAAATATGAACAGACCAATCATAAGCACTGAAATTGAAACTGTGATTAAAAATCTTCCAACAAACAAAAGCCCAGGAATTTGCTTCACAGGCGAATTCTATCAAACATATAGAGAAGAACTAACACCTATCCTTCTCAAACTCTCCCAAAATATAGCAGAGGGAGGAACACTCCCAAACTCATTCTACAAGGCCACCATCACTCTGACACCAAAACCAGACAAAGATGTCACAAAGAAATAAAACTACAGGCCAATATCACCGATGAACATAGATGCAAAAATCCTCAACAAAATACTAGCAAACAGAATCCAACAGCACATTAAAAGGATCATACACCATGAACAAGTGGGGTTTATCCCAAGAATGCAAGGATTCTTCAATATACGCAAATCAATCAACGTGATACAGCATATTAACAAATTGAAGGAGAAAAACCATATGATCATCTCAATAGATGCAGAGAAAGCTTTTGACAAAATTCAACACCCATTTATGATAAAAACCCACCAGAAAGTAGGCACAGAGGGAACTTTCCTCAACATAATAAAGGCCATATATGACAAACCCACAGCCAACATCGTCCTCAGTGGTGAAAAACTGAAACCATTTCCACTAAGATCAGGAACAAGAAAAGGTTGCCCACTCTCACCACTATTATTCAACATAGTTTTGGAAGTTTTAGCCACAGCAATCAGAGAAGAAAAAGAAATAAAAGGAATCCAAATTGGAAAAGAAGAAGTAAAGCTGTCACTGTTTGCAGATGACATGATACTATACATAGAGAATCCTAAGGATGCTACCAGAAAACTACTAGAGCTAATCAGTGAATTTGGCAAAGTATCAGGATACAAAATTAATGCACAGAAATCTCTTGCATTCCTATACATTAATGATGAAAAATCTGAAAGTGAAATTAAGAAAACACTCCCATTTACCATCGCAACAAAAAGAATAAAATACCTAGGAATAAACCTACCTAAGGAGACAAAAGACCTGTATGTAGAACACTATAAGACACTGATGAAAGAAATTAAATATGATACAAATAGATGGAGAGATATACCATGTTCTTGGACCAGAAGAATCAACATTGTGAAAATGACTCTACTACCCAAAGCAATCTACAGATTCAATGCAATCCTTATCAAACTACCAATGGCATTTTTCACAGAAGTAGAACAAAAAATTTCACAATTTGTATGGAAACACAAAAGACCCCGAATAGCCAAAGCAATCTTGAGAAAGAAAAACAGAGCTGGAGGAATCAGGTTCCCGGACTTCAAACTATACTACAAAGCTACAGTAATCAAGACAGTATGATACTGGCACAAAAACAGAAATATAGATCAATGAAACAGGATAGGAAGCCCAGAGATAAACCCATGCACATATGGTCACCTTATCTTTGATAAAGGAGGCAAGAATATACAATGGAGAAAAGACAGCCTCTTCAATAAGTGGTGCTGGGAAAACTGGACAGCTACATGTAAAAGAATGAAATTAGAACACTCCCTAACACCATACACAAAAATAAACTCAAAATGGACTAAAGACCTAAATGTAAGGCCAGACACTATAAAACTCTTAGAGGAAAACATAGGCAGAACACTCTATGACATACATCACAACAAGATCCTTTTTGACCCACTTCCTAGAGAAATGGAAATAAAAACAAAAATAAACAAATGGGACCTAATGAAACTTAAAAGCTTTTGCACAGCAAAGGAAACCATAAACAAGACGAAAAGACAACCCTCAGAATGGGAGAAAATATTTGCAAATGAAGCAACTGACAAAGGATTAATCTCCAAAACATACAAGCAACTCATGCAGCTCAATATCAAAAAAAACAAACAACCCAATCCAAAAATGGGGAGAAGACCTAAATAGACATTTCTCCAAAGAAGATATACAGATTGCTAACAAACACATGAAAGAATGCTCAACATCAGTAATCATTAGAGAAATGCAAATCAAAACTACAATGAGATATCATCTCACACCGGTCAGAATGGCCATCATCGAAAAATCTACAAACAATGCTGGAGAGGGTGTGGAGAAAAGGGAACTCTCTTGCACTGCTGGTGGGAATGTAAATTGATACAGCCACTATGGAGAACAGTGTGGAGGTTCCTTAAAAATCTAAAAATAGGACTACCATACGACCCAGCAATCTCACTACTGGGCATAGAGCCTGAGAAAACCATAATTCAAAAAGAGTCATGTACCACAATGTTCACTGCAGCTCTATTTACAATAGCCAGGACATGGAAGCAACCTGTGTCCATCAACAGATGAATGGATAAAGAAGATGTGGCACATGTATACAATGGAATATTACTCAGCCATAAAAAGGAACGAAACTGAGTTATACGCAGTGAGGTGGATGGACCTAGAGACTGTCATACAGAGTGAAGTAAGTCAGAAAGAGAAAAACAAATACCGTTTGCTAACACATATATATGGAATATAAAAGAAAAAAGAAAAAAAAAATGGTCAGAAGAACCTAGGGGCAAGATGGGAATAAAGATGCAGAACTACTAGACAATGGACTTGAGGATACGGGGAGGGGGAAGAGTAAGCTGGGACAAAGTGAGAGAGTGGCATGGACATATATACACTACCAAATGTAAAATAGATAACTAGTGGGAAGCAGCCGCATACCACAGGGAGATTAGCTTGGTGCTTTGTGACCACCTAGGGTGGCGGGGTAGGGAGGGTGGGAGGGAGGGAGATGCAAGAGGGAAGAGATATGGGGACATATGTATATGTATAACTGATTCACTTTGTTATAAAGCAGAAACTAATACACCATTGTAAAGCTATTATACTCCAATATAGATGTTAAAAAAAAAATACCATGTCAGTGGTGTCCTGACCTCATTATTAACATCTGGCTTCCAGTCTCATCCAGTTCTTAACAGGCAGGAGCCAGCTGGGTGCCACCACACCTTGACCTTAATTCTCCCCACAGTGCAAAACCCTAGATGACCATTAAGATCACCTGAGGAACAGTAACAAGTACCAAGCCCAGGCCCCACCTCCAGAGACTTTGATCTTATTGGTCTGGGCTTTGGAGGCTATAAATGCTACCAGGTATTTTTCAGGTCAGCCAAGGTGGAAAATCATTGCTGGGCGTGTGGCAATCTCGTGGTCCAGGCTGATCAGCAGTTCCTACGGCTTAAGCAGATTTGAGCTCTTTCTTCAGCAGTCTGAAATAAGCTATTTGGTTAAATTTTGTTAGAAGACAGCACTGGGTTGGTCGCTTTTCTATTTTTGTAGTTAAGTCCTTGCTTCCTTTGGTCTTCAGAGTCTGGGTTTCAGCCACAGGTCGATGAGGCTTCTGACATAATGGCTTGGAGATCTTGTACTGAGCACATGGCTTTCAAGAGTCAAGCTGCCTTATCACTGCAGGATTTATCATCCTCATCAGCTGATATCTCCTTTCTCCTCCCCTCCCCTGAGGCCCCTTCTCTCGGGATTAGTTTAGATGAATATTTTCTACCCTAGGACATGAGTGATGAAGCAGGTCAGAAGGGACGAAGTGGGAGGTTGGATATAGAACCACAGAAAACATCTTAAATGCAGGTCAAACTGAATCTGGCTAACAAGTTTTGTGCTTTAAAATGCTATACTAAATTTCAAAATTCAGAAAGACAACAGTTAAGAAAAAGATTATCCCTGAGAACAGGTTTGTTCTATGCAGCCTCCACCTATAACACCTGTGAGTGCCGAGAAAGAGCAGTAAATATGGCCTGAGTAGGTCTTTAATCAGCTTTGAATTACAGGCGATAGATCCCGCACGTACCTCCGAAGCCTCCAAAGGGTCCCTGTTCAGTCTCCTTTGGTGACTGATGACAGTTTGAGACAGGGAGAGGGAATCAGTTCTAGTGAGGGTGTGGGAGGCCCATGGGTCTCTCTGAACTGACTCAGCCTCCCTGGGGGTTCCCTACACATAATGAACAAGGGGGCCTGCCCTATCCTTCTCCTCTGTTCCCACACTTTCCAGGGTCTTATCAGCATTTATTTCAGGTGAGTTCCTGATCAGGGTAAAGAATGAAGAACCCATGCTAATAATGGTAATTTAACAAAAAGTATAAAAAATACTGCAAGAATGGGACAACACAAACTTGGCAAATGGCATGCCTATCATTACATAGTCCTACTTCTCGTTTGCTTTTTTTTTTTTAATTATTATTTATTTATTTATTTTATTATTTTTAGCTGTGTTGGGTCTTTGTTTCTGTACAAGGGCTTTCTCTAGTTGCGGCAAGCGGGGGCCACTCTTCATTGCGGTGCGCGGGCCACTCTTCATCTCGGTGCACGGGCCTCTCGCTATCGCGGCCTCTCTTGTTGCGGAGCACAGGCTCCAGACGTGCAGGCTCAGTAGTTGTGGCTCACGGGCCCAGTTGCTCCGCAGCATGTGGGATCTTCCCAGACCAGGGCTCAAACCCACGTCCCCTGCATTGGCAGGCGGACTCTCAACCACTGTGCCACCAGGGAAGCCCTCGTTTGCTTTTTTGACATGTGAAAGCCAACCAACTTGGAAAAGGAAAATGCTATCCAAGAAACAAACAAGATTATATTAAGTGATGCCAAATAGTCATTTTTTCATCTATTTTAATGGGGAAGGTATCTATCTGCAAATCCCCAGCTGGATGCCTTATGTGTAGGCTCATTTTGAGATGTCTACCTCCCTAAAGAGTTACTAACCAATGCCAGCCTGGAGTCCTAAGGCTCCGGGCCCTGCATTTGACCTTTGGAAGATTCCTGCCTTCAAGCAGAGGGCTGAAAGTACCATAGGTGAAAGTTCCATAGGCACTGCATTCATTAGGGAATAAAGGGCTTTGTGAAAACTCTGAGATAGATTCTCTGTCTCTCTCTCTCCCATCTCCCTTCCTCTCCCTCTCTCTTTTATAAGGAGTCTATGTTCTATCCTATATTCTAAAACTTCTATCCTCTGGTGTGGGAGTTGGCTAACTTGCTCTGTAAAGAGCTACAGACTAAATATTTTTGGCTTTATGGTCTCTGTCCTAACTGCTTGTGACACCCTGCAGGGCCTTCCTGAGGACAGATGCCACCATGTCCCCCACCTTTTATTTGTAGAAAAGCTTTAGCCTCCTAGTCCATCCCCAAGTTCCAAGAGGAAAAATTTAATCAGAGGAGTTTTAAACAAATACAGAAATAAAAGAAAACAGTCAAGGGGGACAAAATAATAATAGTTCAGCCATGAAACAAAGTCAAGGACCTTTAGTTCCTCCTCAAGGGCTATAGATAATACCCTGAGCCACATCCTTAAGTTGTTTTGCAAATACTAAAACCCCCACCAGGTGGAAGAAGTTAACGGCATGCTGACCACCAGCACGTAGACCCGGATGGGTTGGAACCAGAAGGTTGATGACTGAGATTCCTGAAACATCACCCTGTTACCTCACCGCCAACCAGTCAGAAAGACGTACGTGAGCCGGTCACATACCCTGAGACCCTCTCCCTCACCCTGCCTTTAAAAACCCTTCCCTGAAAGCCACTGGGGAGTTTGGGTCTTTTGAGCATGAGCTGCCCGTTCTTGCTTGGCCCTGAGATAAACGCTGTACTTTTCTTCACCACAACCCAGTATCACTAGATTGGCTTTAACGTTCATTGGGTGAATAAACCCAAGTTTGGTTTGGTAACACTCAGCTCTGCCCTTGTAGCACAAAAGCAGCTACAGACGATACATGAACAATTGAGCGTAGCTGTGCTCCATTTGGGCAAAGGCTGTAGTTTGCAGAACCCTGGCTACAAGTACCAAGAACCAACCATCCCTGAGCTCTGCTATTGACACAAACTCTAGGAGGCTGGAGTCTAATCAACAAGCTGTGTGTGCGTTGGAGGTGGTGGTGGTGCTGAGCGGGCACCTATAAGTAAGTAATAGGGAAAGGAAACATGAGAAAAAAATTGTCTCACAAGTCTTGAATTGGCACACTCCTTACTCCTAGAGGAAAAGAGGAAGCCAAGGACGACGAAGGGAGAGGATTCCCACTGAGTGATACATGCACCTGGAACTGTCAGGTGTTACTTTATTTATGTCTTACAACACTAAGAAGAAGGTTGCATGGTCCCTACTTTGCAGACAAAGAAGCTAAGGCTCAGATGGGTGAGTGCCCAGAGCACAGGGGGAGGAAGAGGTGGTGCTGGTATTTGCACCCAGCTCTGTCTGACTCTGAGCCTGCGCTGTGGTTTCCCCAAAGCCAAGGCTTCAGTGATAAAGGTAGTCAGACGTGGAGTCTTCTCCCTTCTAACACCAGCATCCTCCCTTACAAAGCTTGGTGAGTGCCGGCCAGCGGAGGAGACTCAGGCAAGAAAGAACCACAATGGCCAGAGACTTCTCATATGATGCTGAACCCTCACCAGGATGGCTGCCCACCCTTGCGGCCTTTTTACAATGGTCTGTGCAGCAGTCAGAACACCAACCTGCTGCTTACGTCCCTTCCTCTGCAGGCAGGTCCCTATTATCGTAGGCCCTAACTTGTGTGCCATGAGCTTCTCTCCTGGCCTGGACCTCTCCTTTTTTTCACTAATGTCCGTTCTCCATTCCAGAATCCAATCTAGGATACCACATTGCATTTAGAGCCTTTCTATTGGACAATTTAGGATGGTATACCCCTTCAGTTCCTTACAGAATGGGCTTTGGAAATGGAGAAAATGGTTCTTGGGCCAATGAGAGGCTGGGGTTTCTCACTTTCATCTTCAGTTTACTTTCCTTTCGTAAAGTTACTTCTCTGGGTCTCAGTTTGCTAGTGTGTAAAATGGAGCTGGTAGCAGAACTTACTTCACGTGATTGTTGTGAAAATTAAATAATTCTGGAAAAGTGCTTAGCTGAAGGCTGGGCATATAATGCACCCAGTAAACATTAGCTACCGAGATCCGCTCTTGACAGTGACATGAGCAACTGTATCCCATGTTCAGATTCACCAACCAATGAATGGTCAGGAGCCAGTTGGAGGAGTAGACCCCAAATCTGAAAAATGTAGTTTCTTTGTACAACCCACTAAAGCATTGGGTGTGTTTGTTGGGATCAGGAACTACAGATTTGAATCTTGGCTACTGCTTCTTGGCTGTGTCTGGTGGATGGATGCCAGGGTTGTGACAACTGTGCAGTGGTGACAGAAGAGGGCCACTAACAGGCAGCCAGCTGGTCTCGTCCTGGCTCCTACAAACGTTTGGAGCTCGGTGTGACCAGCTGGGATGGGGCCAGGCCTAGGGTAGCACAAGGTTCAGATGCATCTTGTTCTACAAATCAAACCAACCACTCCCCTTTCATCAGCAAGGTCCACTTAAGTACTATGGACTCCATTCCAGGGAGGAAGAGGATGGAAATCAACACTGATTGAGCTCATGTGATGTGTGCCAGGCCCTGCACATATATTATACATCAGAGTTGTCCTTCAATTTTTTTCACACACCTTTATCTGTAAACTATTTTGAGTACATACCATCTGAATACATACAAATAATAGATAAACATAATCTACATGCACCACTGAACTAATGTGTACATTACAGAATATGCAAAAAAAGGTCATTTAAAATGGATAATTTATAGAGGAAATAAGCAATACGTTAAATAAATTAAAAATTCAAGGGACTTCCCATGAGAGTAGAGGTAAATGTTTAGTTCAAAAAGTCTTCTTGATAATTTTGAACTTCTTGGGGTCAACTTTTTTTTTTTTTTAATACAGCAGGTTCTTATTAGTTATCTATTTTATACATATTAGTGTGTATATGTCAATCCCAATCTCCCAATTCATCCCACCACCACCCTTGGGATCAACTTCTTATCAGGTATCATAAGCCTGTCTTTGCTTTTACATCTTACTGGAGCTGACAAAAAAAAACTCCTTCCCAGAGAAGTGTTAGCTCTGCCATTTTTGGGTTGTGTGGACAATCCAAAATTTAATTCCTGATTTCTGTGCAAAAACCTTTTTAAGCCACATCTGCAGTTTGGTAGAGTATGTTCAGTTGAAACTAGATAATGTTCTCTGTGAGCCCATGTTACCTGCAGAGATAAACTACGATAAAACACCATGTGCTGAATGAGGACAGAGCAGCCAACCCCTTGCAGTTCTGGAACTTTCTCTTTTTTTTAAGGACATGCCTGGAACATGCAGCATACTGTGGGTAGCAGGATCAATCCATATATTAAATATTAGTAAAGCTCAATTTCTTAGTAAGTAAAAAATAAATAGAAATGCTAAAAATTTCTACCCTCCTCACTCCCAAGAATTGCCCTGTACACTCCCTGGGGCATTTGACTATCTTTGGATAGTCAACAGCCCTATTAGGTAAGTGGATAAAGCCATGCTCATTTCACATGTGAAAGAGAAACTGAGGCCCAGAAAATCTATGCATGTATGATGTCATCCAGCAGATAAATATTTTCTTATTGAAGTATAGTTGATTTACAATATTGTATTAGTTTCAAGTGCACAAAGTGATTCAGTTACACACACACACACACACACACACACACACACACACATATTCCTTTTCAGATTCTTTTCCATTATAGGTTATTATAAGATATTGAATATAGTTCCCTGTGCTATACAGTAGGTCCTTGTTGGTTATCTATTTTATATATAGTAGTTTGTATCTGTTAATCCCAAGCTCCTAATTTATCCCTCTCCCCACCTTTCCCCTATAGTAAGCATAGATTTGTTTTCTATGTCTGTGAGTCTGTTTCTGTCTTGTAAATAAGTTCATTTCTTTCATTTTTTTTTGATTCTACATACAAGTGATATCAGATGATATTTGTTTTTCTCTGTCTGCCTTACTTCACTTAATATGATAATCTCTAGGTCCATCCGTGTATCCAGCAAGTAAATTTTAAAGAGGGGTTTAAATCCCGGGCTCTTAACGCGAATTCCAGCCCCCTTTTTATTTCACCCTCTCCTTCTATCCCTCCACCTCTGCCAATGTGATTCCCCTCCTATTCTCACCTATCAACCGTTGAAATTAAATGCCAACTTCCAAGAGGCCACAATCTGAGCAGTGGAAGCAACCCAGACACCACAGCATTGAGATAGTTGAGCAATCTAAGCAGAGACCCCTCCTGGCATTAAGTCGGAAGGGTTTCTACTAGAAGTGCTGCTCACCTATGAAAAATTTGAGATTTGGGAGAATCAGACGGAATCCTAAAATGAATAATAAAAGAGATGAATCTAGCAAAAGATGGGTGACAATGTGGATGGTACAATGGTCCAGGGTCCTAGCTCTGGATGTGGACAGCCTGAATGTGAATGCCAGCTGTACCCCTCCTGGCTGTCTAAACTCCACTGCTAAGCCTCAGTCTCCCCAACTGTAAGATGCTAAAACTTTGGTTGTTTTGAGGATTTAAGAGATCCTTCTCAGCACTCAACCCAGTGCCTGGCACATGGTAATACTCAGTGAACAGAAGCTGTCACTTCTGTTTGATTTCCCAGTGTAGTGATCCCGGGCAGAGCTGTGATGCTCTTACAAGTCAGAGCCTTGGACTGGCCCCTCTGCTAAGACCCCCAGCACCACACACCACAAAGGGTCAGCCTCAGACTCTGTACAACTTTCCATCCCTAGAGATGCTGATTATAAATCATCATATTTACTTACTTAGGTAACCCTGTTAAGACTCTCATTTGCACATCCCTGGAAACAAAGAAAACTACTTTCCTTTACAGAAAAAAAATTAAGGGTGATTAAGGTGCTAAGAATCCCAACTGGTTTCTCCCTGTTACAAAATGACTCTTCCTTTCCCCTTGATTGATATTATGTTAACTCATTTGTATGTTAACACAAATAGATTTTTTTTAAAATAAATTTATTTATTTATTTATTTTTATTTTTGGCTGCATTGGGTCTTCGTTGCTTCATTGCTGCGTGTGGGCTTTCTCTAGTTGCAGCGAGCGGGGGCTACTCTTCGTTGCGGTGCACGGGCTTCTCACCAGTGCGTGGTGACTTCTCTTGTTGCGGAGCACGGGCTCTAGGCATGCAGGCTTCCTTAGTTGTGGTATATGGGCTCAGTAGTTGTGGCTCGCAGGCTCTAGAGCGCAGGCTCAGTAGTTGTGGCTCACGGGCTTAGTCGCTCCGCGGCATGTGGGATCTTCCCGGACCAGGGCTCAAACCCGTGTCCCCTGCATTGGCAGGAGGATTCTTAACCACTGCACCACCAGGGAAGCCCAAGACAGGTAGATTTTTACACTGTCAAATTACAGTTCTAAGAAAGCACAGCCCTGGAGGGAAGTGGTCTCTCAAGGAAGGAACAGAGCTATAGACCGAGTGAGAAAGGCCGGGACTGGATGGAGGTCCTCAACCGAAGCAGCAGCAGCCCACCAGGGATGGGCTCACAAATGCATGGTGGCCCTTATTTTCCCAGATTGTCACAATGACTGGGGGGCACAGTTGGCATTTAGTGTTGGGAGGGTAGAGGTGCTAAATTTCCTATGATGTGTAGGGCAGTCCCACACAAAGAATGAGTCATGCTTGGAACATTCCTTGATGCTCAAGAGGGTCTTCAAACTAGGTGAGCCCACAGACCAGAATCTGGGACCTGTGGGTGGGCCTGAGGAGGCCAGGGTGGCCTGGGCCAGCTCTGTTCTCACAAGCCTTTGTGAACACCTCCAGGTCAGGACACATGGCGGCCCTTTCCTGCAGGGGATCCTCAGCTAGACTGTGAGATCCATGTCAGCACACGCCATGTTGAATTCATCTTTGTAAACGCCAGGCCCACCGTGGTACCTACCACACAGCAGGTGCTCAAAAAGTTGATTTTAAAAGGTGAGTCGGTTTGCCTTTAGTGGAGCAGGCTGGCTGGGCAACAGCTCTGGCATGAAGACCAGAGGGCACCTGCCCCGAGGACAGCAGGTCCTGCAGGGCTGGAATGAACCCAAAGGCCTAGAGCTGACTATCTCAAAAAGCCATCTACTGGGGCTTCCCTGGTGGCGCAGTGGTTGAGAGTCTGCCTGCCAATGCAGGGAACACGGGTTCGCGCCCTGGTCTGGGAAGATCCCACATGCCGCGGAGCGACTAGGCCCGTGAGCCACAACTACTGAGCCTGCGCGTCTGGAGCCTGTGCTCCGCAACAAGAGAGGCTGCGATAGCGAGAGGCCCGCGCACCGTGATGAAGAGTGGCCCCCGCTTGCCACAACTAGAGAAAGCCCTAGCACAGAAACGAAGACCCAACATAGCAATCAATCAATAAATCTTTAAAAAAAAAAAAAGCCATCTACTCACTGCCTGCATCAAAATGCATATTCCCAGGCCCCATCCGCCTCTCTAGGGAGGGAGCTCAGGTATAGGAATTTTGAACAAGCTCTTACCATGTGAGAAACACATCAAAATTGTGTCAGGTAATCTGTGACTGTGGAGTGGCTTTGTTGGGATAAAGGAAGTTTGGGGCTTGTGAGAGCTCTTTGTCACCACTGCTGAGGAAGTTTCTGGATCAGAAATCTGTCTTCTATGATATCTGGGTTTTTCCATGAAGGCATGGAAATTAAATGAGAAATTCAATTTCTAGGTATATTTTTCTGAACTTTAAAATAACGTTTCTTTCAAACATGGCAATTGGGCCTCGGATTATTATGCAGGAAAGAGGGACTGAAGTAAAAAAGTTCCAAAGAGCTACTGACCGACTTCAGTTGAGCACCTCGTGTGAGGCCCCTGTGCTACGTGCCGACGTGGATTTAATCCTCGTAACAGAGCATCCTTAGGAAGGGAGCACGGTTATCATCACCCCCATTTTACAGATAGTGAAACCAAGGCTTAGAAACATTAAGTAATTTGGCCACGTTTACACACCAGTAGGTGACTGAACTAGGATTCAAACTTAGGCAGTGAGACCTGCCAAACCTCAACCCTGGACCACTTCCAGCACCTTCCATGCAGCCCAAACGGCCCCTTACAAGCACGCTCTGCTCTGCGCTCATCCCAAGAGAAGATCAGGGTCTTGCTTTTGCATGCACTGGATCTTTTACACCTGTCCAGCTTTGCCAGTTAGTGAGGCTTCCCCATGTCTCTTTGTCTGTGAGTGGAGGTGGGGCACTGGAATTGGAATGAAGTATTTAGAAAGAATCTGTCAGTGTTCCTCCCAAAAGGAAATATTTACACCCTGGATGGTTGGTTGGCTCCCAGTCTGTGACTTTAGAATCCGTAAGGCTCTACTGCTTAAAAATAATTAGCTTTTTAAATTTAACTGACAGCTCAAGTCACCCAAAACGAGGTTATTTTAGATCATTTTCTCTACCAAGACAAAAAAAGACTAATTCAGCAATTAAAAAGTTAGAGTTCTATAGTGCCTAAAACAGTTGGCTCATCAGAGACATGGACTGTTTACATCAAGCACTATAAAGCTCAAAAATTTCCAATAATTATCAAGAAGTGCTGGGCATATCAATTATAAACAACTAAAAGGGCTTGAATAACAGAAATCTCTTGCATTCTTATACACTAATGATGAAAAATCTGAGAGAGAAATTAAGGAAACATTCTCATTTACCACTGCAACAAAAAGAATAAAATATCTAGGAATAAATCTACCTAAGGAGACAAAAGACCTGTATACAGAAAACTATAAGACACTGATGAAAGAAATTAAAGATGATACAAACAGATGGAGAGATATACCATGTTCTTGGATTGGAAGAATCAACACTGTGAAAATGACTCTACTACCCAAAGCAATCTACAGATTCAATGCAATCCCTATCAAACTACCACTGGCATTTTTCACAGAACTAGAACAAAAAATTTCACAATTTGTACGGAAACACAAAAGACCCCGAATAGTTAAAGCAACCTTGAGAAAGAAAAATGGAGCTGGAGGAATCAGGCTCCCTGACTTCAGACTATACTACAAAGCTACAGTAATCAAGACAGTATGGTACTGGCACAAAAACAGACATATATATATAGATCAATGGAACAGGATAGAAAGCCCAGAGATAAACCCACGCACATATGGTCACCTTATCTTTGATAAAGGAAGCAAGAATATACAATGGAGAAAAGACAGCCTCTTCAATAAGTGGTGCGGGGAAAACTGGACAGCTACATGTAAAAGAATGAAATTAGAACACTCCCTAACACCATACACAGAAATAAACTCAGAATGGATTAAAGACCCAAATGTAAGGCCAGACACCATCAAACTCTTAGAGGAAAACCTAGGCAGAACACTCTATGACATACATCACAGCAAGATCCTTTTTGACCCACCTCCTATAGTAATGGAAATAAAAACAAAAATAAACAAATGGGACCTAATGAAACTTAAAAGCTTTTGCACAGCAAAGGAAACCATAAACAAGACGAAAAGACAACCCTCAGAATGGGAGAAAATATTTGCAAATGAAGCAACTGACAAAGGATTAATCTCCAAAATATACAGGCAGCTCATGCAGCTCAATATCAAAAAAACAACAACCTAATCCAAAAATGGGCAGAAGATCTAAACAGACATTTCTCCAAAGAAGATATACAGATTGCCAACAAACACATGAAAGGATGCTCAACATCACTAATCATTAGAGAAATGCAAATCAAAACTACAATGAGGTATCACCTCAACATTGGTCAGAATGGCCATCATCAAAACAATATACAAACAATAAATGCTGGAGAGGGTGTGGAGAAAAGGGAACTCTCTTGCACTGTTGGTGGGAATGTAAATTGATACAGTCACTATGGAGAACAGTATGGAGCTTCCTTATAAAAGTAAAAATAGAATTACCATACGACCCAGCAATCCCACTACTGGGCATATACCCTGAGAAAGCCATAATTCAAAAAGAGTCATGTACCACAATGTTCACTGCAGCTCTATTTACAATAGCCAGGACATGGAAGCAACCATGGAAGCAACCTAAGTGTCCATCAACAGATGAATGGATAAAGAAGATGTGGCACATATATACAATGGAATATTACTCAGCCATAAAAAGAAACAAAATTGAGTTATTTGTAGTGAGGTGGACGGACCTGGAGTCTGTCATACAGAATGAAGTAAGTCAGAAAGAGAAAAACAAATACCGTATGCTAACACATACATATGGAATCTAAAAAAAAAAAAAAAAAAAAAATGGTTCTGAAGAACCTAGGGGCAGGACAGGAATAAACACCCAGATGTAGAGAATGGACTTGAGGACACGGGGAGGGGGAAGGGTAAACTGGGATGAAGTGAGAGAGTGGCATGGACACATATACACTACCAAATGTAAAATAGATAGCTAGTGGGAAGCAGCCGCATAGCACAGGGAGATCAGCTCGGTGCTTTTTGTCCACCTAGAGGGATGGGATAGGGAGGGTGGGAGGGAGACACAAGAGGGAGGGGATATGGGGATATATGTTTATGTATAGCTGATTCACTTTGTTATAAAGCAGAAAGGAACACACCATTGTAAAGCAATTATACTCCAATAAAGGTGTTAAAAAAAAGAAAAAGGGCTTGCATAATTTTAGCCTTCTTTATTCTGTTCCTCTAACTGCATCTGTCGCTAATTTTGAGCTAAGTCCAGAAAGGAGCTCATTATCTAAAGGCCTGCAGACAACTCCCAGAAGATTCAATAGCCAGCCAACCTCCTTTGGGGAACTGGCTTTGCTAGGAACGTTTTTATTGGGATTTTTTAAAAGTTATCCAGCTTCACTTGACATGTATCCACACAACTGCACGGCCAGTAGCATAAAGGTGTCAAATGGTGGTTTATATAACTTGTCAAAAACCACCCCAAACCATCAGGCAGCTTCATCACCCTTGTGCCAGGAACCGTGGGGGAGAGGAGGCTTAAAGATGAAAGAGGCACACTCTCCGGACCCTGGGTGGAGGGTTCTTAACCTGTGAGCAGCCTACTACAAGACAAGGTTCAGCCACAGAGAGGCGCCCATGGCTATGTGCTGGAGATGGGGTGGGGAAGGAGCCCTTACCTGGGCGAAAACACATGCCCTGTGAGTGTGTCTGTGTATGTCTTGATATGTGCATGAACACTCCTGCGCGTGTATGTGTGTGTGTGTGTTGTGGGGGGGATTACAGTCACCCATGGGAAAGAAATGACTTCACTGGAACCCCTACTCTGAACACCTCCCCTCCAACTGAACAACTCCTAATTCCATCAGCAGGTTTTCTGTCCAAGGCTCTGGGGACCCAAATTCTCACAATCCACTCATTCTCCTGACACACAACCCCTAAACCTGATGTTCCACGCAAATCTGGAATAGCACCCAGGAGTCTCCATCAGCCTTCACCCTATGCCAATTTTAAGAGTTGCAGTGAGAGAAGTATAGACTTTGGGTTGAGATAGGCCTGGGCTGTAGTCTAGACTTTGTCAACACTGACTGTGTGACCTTCAGGAGTCCTTGAGATTCAGTTGCAACCTTGGCACAACGGAGAGAGTTGTCCCTTCCACTTAGGACTGTCATGTATTAAACCCAGCACACAACATCCAGCAGGCACTTAAAACCAAGCATCCTCTCCTCTCTCCCTCTCCCTCAAAGCCATTCTGTTATTCCAACCCAGGTTTGGAACTACTGGCCGGGACTTTTCCATTCAAGTTAAATAAAAACACACTCCATTCCCTTATTAAATGGAACCATTGCTTAGCTGAAACCATTGCTTGTTCTTTCCTTTTCCTTAACAGTTCCTTTTTTTTCCCTCTGATACAGGAAAGGCAGGCATGAAAAGGCTTTGCTCAACCTCGGCTGGCAGTTGGACCAAGATCAGAATCCGAGGCCTAGAGGTGTTTTGGTGATCAATCATCAGCACCAGCCCCTGATCTGGTGAATGGACCTGCCCTCTCTTCAGCCCTACACACATATACAATGTGCTCACAAAGCCTGCCAACCCTAAAGTCTATCTGGACAACAAATTTTGTATCTCCGAGAATGTCACATTCTGTTTCTAGTCAGTGTATAAGGTGAAATTCATCCAAATTATCCTTGAGAATCCTTAAAACGTCCATAAAGCATCCAGCAGCCATGTCTCACGTGGAGTCCAATGAAGTCACCTCTTCCTCCTACTATGAGCTAGGTCATCACTTTTTTGTTTGACCACCAGATAAAGAAGCTGGCTTGTAGTTAGGGGCCAAGAAGCATGAAAAACATACCTGCATCTTTAAACGCTAAAATCATAAACAGAGACTAGTAGAGACTTCAGCAAATGTATCAATCTCCCATCTCACACCCAGGGCCCAAGCTCATGAAGAATCATTCACACTATTCAAAGAGGTCATTATTTTTCCTTCTCTCAAACTCGTCTTTCTTTCAGTTTTTTGTTTGCCTAACTGAACTCACTTATGTTAAATGTTTGCATGATCAACTTCTAAATCAAGGTTTATTTTGTATTGACTCTTTCCATAAAAAGTTAATGATTGATCGATGGATTGATTTTTATAAGAGAACATGATAACCAAGCAAAACTGGTTATCTCAGTCCTGAGACCTTCACTTGAAGACACTGAAAATTGCATGAACACACTCTAAATGATGCTCTGGCCAGGACAGAGGATATGCAGCCCTGATAAAAAAAGAGAGAAGGGAGTAGGACAGATGAAAAATTGTGAGATAAGTGACTTTTGTACGTGCACCAATAAACACTTCATACTTTTTCATCCCAGAACTTTGTGGCAGATGGAGCACGTCTAACCTCACGTTTTGTCCTCTCCCCACAGCAGCAGGGCAGGTCCCAAGATTCCTTGAGTTAAATGTGGCATAAGCACCTACCTGTGTCATGCTCTTTGCTCCAAGGTGCTGGGGAAACCAAGATAAATAGGTCACTCTCCCAGTCCTCAAGGCACTCACTATCTAATCGAGGAAATCAGGTGAGGAAACAATAAATACACTAAATGCTATGGATATAACAAGACACACTTGGATGGAATATAAAGGATGGAATCTTGGGAGAGGAGGGCCATAGGGCCTTATAGGGGAGGTGGTACAACAGAGTATGTGTTCCCCAAGCCAATGGAGAAGTGAGGTGGGCATCCCAGGGAGAGAACTGAGCCTACACAAATAACTAAGTTTAACCATGGCGAGTTTTTCTATCTTAAAAAATTCTTTACATAAGTAAGCAACACTTCCTCTGTATGCTAGTTAGTGGCTGTGAACAAGCAGAAAGCAAACTCTTATGAAATCAATAACTAAAGCATTACAAAACGAATCGTATTTCTTCTACCTCACTTGATAATTTGGGATAAAAGAGTCCATTCACAGAAAAAGCTCTACATTCCATCACCATATCATCACCTTTTAGAAAGACTCTTTCAAGATCCATTTTTTTTTTGGTCTGTGCCGAACATGATCTTAGTTCCCCGACCAGGGATAGAACCTGTGCCCCCTGCAGTGTGAGCACGGAGTCTTAAACACTGGACCGTCAGGGAAGTCCCAAGATCCATTTTTCTAATTACGATAAATTGAGCTTATTTTAGCTCTGTTTCTCAAAACTTATTTTATTCCCCTTCCATTATTTGATTCACATACTGGCATTATTCTTTCCATAGGATCAGACAACATGAACCCACGAACTCAATGTCACAAGAATCACCATCTCTTAAGAAAACCCAACGTGCAATTTCTCTGTATGAGCTCATCTTCTTTATGAAATGAACTCCCATTTTGTGAAATAATGGTGAAAGTCAAAACAAAAATCTCTGGTTAATGGTACAGCTGCACCAGTAGACAGAGTTATTGTACATCCATCATTTTTACATTATAGAGCAGGCTTGAAATGAGGTAGATACTGTGCAGGGGAGCATGTTATAACTCACAAATCATGAACTTACATGAACGGATCACTTGTTTGGGTTGTCAATAAATCACTGACTGATATTTGATGAGCAGAACTGGGCTGTACAATATGGCTCTGATTCAAAGAGCTTCGTGCACGGATTAATCCTGAGGAAATACACATAGCCACTCCATACCTGTCCTATTCACTCAAAGTACAGGAATAGAAGGCATTTTGGTCATGTCACATATGGAAAACTGGATGAGGGTGAAGAAGCTCCTTATTACTTAGGAGACAGGCTGATAGGCTGCCATGACAAAACAAATCAACAAACAAACATAGATTCCAAGAAGAAGAACACAAATTCTAGTTTACCATGTTCTAGGTAAATAATCCAATTCAAATGCCCTGAAATCTCTGAACTTACGGTTTTTTCATCTGTAAAATGCCATTGACACTAATGACCTCATAAGACTGAAGTGAGGATTAATAGAGATGACAAGTATGAAGTACTCGGCACGTGGTTAGGTAGGTACTTCACAAAGGTTGGTTCTACTTCTCTTGCCCTGTATCAATTACTTATCCAGTTATTTCCTACAATGTTTGGTCTTCCTAAGTGAATGGTATATGAGCTTTGAAGGCAGAGACCTTTTTCTTTTTTCTTTTTGTTTTTAAAGTGAATTTTTACACACCATGGTACATTGCATAATGCTGAAACCACAGTGGTGGTGGTTTTCCTAGGTCAGCAAGGCTCCAGCCCCAGGGGATGAGTCTTCACAACCCTGTTGTCTCCCTTTGCCAGCAACTGGTCTGGGGTAGACATGTGGATAGGTTGTAGCCAAATGAGATGAAGGCAAAGTCTGTTGGGGAGAAGGTGGATCTCACTGAGTAAATCATCGTATAGTACAGCAACTCATAATTCTTAAAAGCACTATAGACAATTCTGATGTCCAGCCAGGATTGAGAATAACTTTTCTTTTTTCTTAAATTTAAACTTATTTATTTATTTATAATTCTGAGAACTTTATTTTTCTAATCCAACCCATTTTTAAGGAAAATATATTTTGAATGTTGTTTCCTTTTTTTTTTAAATGGAAGTATAGTTGATTTACAAAGTTTTGCATGTAGAGCAAAGTGATTCAGTCATATGTATATCTATCTATCTATATGTATTCTTTTTCAGATTCTTTTCCATTATAGGATAAGATATTGAATATAGTTCCCTGTGATATACAGTAGAACACTGTTGTTTATCTATTTTATAAACAGTAGTGTGTATCTGTTAATCCCAAATTCCAAATTTACGCTCCTCTCCTTTTCCCTTTAGTAACTATAAGTTTGTTTTTTATATGTGAGTCTCTTTTTTGTAAATAAGTTCATTTGTATCATTATTTTAGATTCCACATATAAGTGATATCATATGATATTTGTCTTTCTCTGTCTGACTTACTTTGCTTAGTATGATAATCTCTAGGTCCATCCATGTTGCTGCAAATGGCAGTATTTCATTCTTTTTATGACTGAGTAATAGAGAATAACTTTTCTGAACCAATGACTCTCGAGCTTCTTTGATCACGGCCCACTTTGGCCATTCTATGCCCCACCTACACCTTTCCCTTTTGGCAGTTCCCACTATCCACATGCATGCTGCATTGTAGGAGTTTTGTTACTGAATAGCAGCTAGACTTTTTAGTAGAACTAATTAGATTCCTTGACTATTTAGAGTCTATGGTTAACATGCTAATTTGAGCTCAGAAAGACCCTTGAAAACTCACTCAGTAGGTTACTCTAGTAACCCTCAGTCATATGTAAAAACTGGCACTTTATGGGATTGTTCATCATTCATCAAAGCAAGAACTTGTATTTTGATCTTAGTTCCTAATCAATCAGGGGGAGTGTATTTTGAGAATTGCTGTCCTAGAACACAATCATGTGTTGAATCAATTATGCCCACTTAATAAAAGATGTGACAAACTATATGATCTCAACTTCAATCATCCCCAAGAGCAAGTCCTACCAGATACATCCTACCACTCTCCACTCGCAACCTTGTTCACACTCGCAGGTAATCTTTCTCACAGATATTCATATCTTCTTTAGCTTTCTCCCCATTCCCCCTTTTCTTCCAATTCTTACCCAATTAATTCAGAGAAATTTCTTTCCCTAACTTCTTTTTGCAAGGCAAAAAATATCCAAATAATGTGAACACAAGTAAATATTACCATGTCAAAAGTGTGTTTTCCAGTGCAATTATATATAATAGTATACCAGTGTCATTACTTTCTAAACACTTGAGAGATCCAAGAATCCCTTTGAGAATCTTCATGAGAGATTTCATCTGCTCCCTTTAGTGCCTTGAATTAAACATACTTTTCCTCAATCACCAACATTCATGATAATAAACTGTTTTTTTAAAATTCAAGTTTAGAGTTCTATTTTATTTCACTGCTAGATTTATAAGCTTCTTTCTTTCTCAAGTTCTTTGGAAATATGTACTAATTTTCCTACATTATGTATTAAAACTGATGACTGTGGACTAGCCTGGGAAGGTAACTATTTTTACACTTAAATACTAAGTCACATATCATCTTGGAGCACAACCCCTCTACAGGTTGGCAACTCCTACAGTAACATCAAAACCTTCTTTCCTTAATTAAAAAATACATCATTAACAGCAATAAGAAAAACATAAAACAATATGCCCAAGAGATCTGACTTTATATATTTTAAAGAAATTATATAGCAGATGTAGCCATTAAATCTCCTTTGACTCTTTAAAAAATTTTTTGAAATATGGTTGACTTACAATGTGTTAATTTCTGCTGTACAGCAAAGTGATTCAGTTATACATATATACATATATTATTCTTTTTCATATTCTTTTCCATTATGGTTTATCACAGGATATTGAATGTAGTTCCCTGTGCTATACAGTTAAATCTCTTTATAGGTGATAGCTATGTAAATATTTCTAGACTTGTATTATGGCTCAAATATGTACCTATACCTGCTTCTGAATGACCTAACAGCTCCATTTAGTAGGAGTGAAAACCAATCAGAGGTTGGCAAAAACTGAAAGCCATGTAAATATCAAAGCAATTTGAAGAGATCTAACAAAAGGCTCCATCTGATGGGAGTATTTGAGCCCCAAAGATGGAAAGAGCCAAATATGCCACTAGCGCCTCACAGAGGGAATTTGGTTAACATACCCTGTCAAAGCAGAACTGCCCCACTGTTTCAGCTCTTCAAACTCCAGCCAAGACTTCAGAAAGAGAAAGTGACAGTATCAGAGGTTATGGTGACAGAGGCAGGGATAACCAGACATCAGCGTCAGCAACACAGAGCTGAGAACCAGAAGGAACATCCTATTACTAGACCCTCACATAGGACACAGGGTTAAAGGTTGATTTCAAAAATCTGCTCTCTCTCCTATTCCCACCCCTACCCTGATAGTCCAGCAGGAAGTAGAAAGGACAAAGGAGTGAAGGAAGGGAGAAAGAATTCCAGAAACTACAGTGATGGGGCTAAGAACAACTGGCATTGTTTTCATTAAGATAAGTGCTTGTCACTTACATCCCCACCTATTCTTCTTAGGGCTCATGGCCTTGGAAACTCTAGTGACACAAGCACTAAAAACTATGCTTCGAAGGTTTTAAAGAATGTACAAAGCAGAGCAAAAATATTGGGCTGGCCAAAAAGTTTGCTCGGTTACTGAATACATTGTTCAATAAAGTTCTTGGTGAAAATGAAAAATGTGTCTTTTATTTTACTTAAAACCAAACGAACCTTTTGGCCAACCCAATACTTCTTTTCCCTTGTTAAGACCATAATACAAAAGGCATACATTTTTATACAGCACCCAAAACTCCCATACCTCCCCCTACACACACACACACACACACACACACACACACACACACACACAAACACAAATAATTCTTTTAAGAAACAGGTTGGGAGATTATCATACTAAGTGAAGTATGTCAGAGAAGGACAAATATTATATGATACCACTTATATACAGAATCTAAAAAAAATGATACAAATGAACTTATTTACAAAACAGAAACAGACTCACAGACTTAGAGAATGAATTTATGGTTAGCGGGGGGAAGGGATAGATTGGGAGTTTGGGATTGACATGTACGCACTGCTATATTTAAAACAGATAACCAACAAGGACCTACTGTATAGCACAGGGAACTCTGCTCAATATTCTGTAATAACCTAAATGGGAAAAAGAATTTGAAAAAGAATAGATACATGCATATGTAAAACTGAAATCACTTTGCTATATACCTGAAACTAACACAATTAATTAATTATGCGCTAATATAAACTAAAAATTAAAAAAAAGAAATAGGCTGGTATGTCCATTTTATAGATCATTTTTGAGCTTCCCTTGGATTTCTAACAGTGACAGGGAGTGCCAGCGCCATAAAGCAGCCAGGTCTAGGGTCGGTGCAGCCTGATGGTGAGAAAGTTCTTTGGGATCTTCAGCCACTGTTACTGCTCTGTAGTTTCCCCTGTCCTTTCACTCTAGAACTACAGAGATAACACGCCTGCTCATTCTCCACCACGATGGCCCTTCACATCACTGAAAGCTGCCTCTGTGACTCTTAAGTGTAACCAGAAAATGAAGGTTCAGCTGGGGTCAGGACTTGTCCAAGTTCCTAGAGTTATTTACTGGTGGATCCATGACTGGACCTCACGTATTCTGGCTCAGGCCCAGGGCTGTTCCCAGAACCTCCACAAAAACCCTGTGAATCCTGCGGCTCATGTCAGAGCCACATCCTCTCACGTGGGTTCAGGGCAGGGCCCATCCTACCATCTCTAGTTAAACGTGTAGCCATCATGAAAGGGATTCTGGTGTATGGGCTACAAGTGTGTCTGTGTGTGTAAACCCAGGCACGCTAGATATTTTGGGGCATGTCTGTCCTGCTCAAAATGGGTCCCCTTCTCTAGAAGCTAACCCATATCCAGGAGCGCGACCACCAGGAGCTACTTTGGGACAATACAACCCTGGCCCCTGGCCACACACGGTTTGAAGGAAGTCTCTGTGATGCGGCTGGACCTGTGACAGGTCAACTTAGAAACTGTGGGGCAGCCGAATTTGATTGACCGCATGCACCAGAAAAGCAGAGGAAGTGAGGTGGAGAAAGAAATATTGAGCAGGGGAAAGGAGAGAGAGGAAGAAGGGAAGGGGAAAAGATGGATGGATGAAGAAGATGGACCAACAGATGAAAGGCAGAGAAAGGATTCCAGTGACCTTCTGCTCCCCAGCTTTGATGGCCCAGACACATTTCTGTTTCTGATTCTGTAAGACACCCCTGCATCCCTTATAACAACCCACCCCTTTTTCCTTGAACTAGCTCGATCTGGTATCTATTTCTTAGAACCCCAGGCTTCTAATTAATACATTTCTCATGTAACATGCTGAGTCTGGTATTATTTTTACCCTTCAAATCTATTAGCAGCCTGGGCAGAGGATGAATAAGAGAAGGACCCCCAGGTCTAGAAGGCAAAACATTAGCTTATGAAAAACAATTTTTTCTTTAAAAAAAAAATGAAATGCCTTTGGTCCCACAGTGTCTATTCTAAGCAATGGAATCTGAGGCATTTTACTTTTTTACACAAGAAGATGAGTTTACCAAGGTGCCTAAGAGAATGGGCTCCCTACTAAACGGAGTCATGTCAGGGAGGCGATGAAGATGGTAGAGGTCTTGGGCAAGTGCCAACAGTACTCTACTAATTAGTGAACACAGAGGACGCATCACAATCAATTTGGTCGGGCCATACAACACCTTACTTTTATCCCAGAGTATCTTCTCTGTTAGACCGTGAAGTCCTTGATGGCGGGGACCATGCCTTTACCACCATCATATCCCCATCACTTAGCACAGTATCTGGCACAGAGTTGGTACTTAACATTTGTTGTTGTATGAACGGATGAATGCACAGCGACCTCAGAGATTCCTGAATGAGGCGGATCCCAGCAGCTCAGTCACAGAGGCTCTGTGGTGGGGGAGAGTGTTCCCAGATTGTATAAATGTTTGTTCATTCAGCCATTCGAGGAATATTATTTGGCACCTACTCTACAGACCAAGATATCATGCGGCCCCTGCTTTGGGCTGTGCCTGGTCTCACCTAGCAGCTCACAAGGCAGCCACCTCCACTGGCAGTGGTAGGAGCTGGAAGTGGTATCGTGTCTGGTACAGTGACGGGGCAGCACTTTAAAAGGATCTGAAATTGAGGAGGCTGAAATAGACTAACTTATTAGACTGAAATCGGGATGCTGTGTTCAGCTATCCTGAAATCAGGATAGCTAAGAGTTCCCGGGATAGTTGGGAGCTCAGTTGGGACAAGCTTGGGGCAGCAAACCGAAGTACAGGAGTCCAGCATGCTGCACTAATTGAAGTGTCCAGGCGGCATCCACGGCGGCCCCCAGATAGAATGTGTCAGTAATGAAAACCAGGTCTGCGAGCCACTGGTATACGTTGTGCAAACCGCTGTTCAAAGGAAAGAGTCTGGATCCGCCTTCTCTAGTCACTCCATGGATTCCCCCAAAGATGACGACTGAAAAAGACATGAGGTTTCCTCTGTCTTGGGCATAAGATCTGCTCACAAGCCAGAATTCAAACAACAAAGGGGCAGCGAGCATCACCGGCGTCTTTGGTGAGTCCCTCCCATTGACTGTCTGGGGCTGGTGGTATCTCAAATAAGAAATACTGGAGTAAGACAGCATCTGCTTTTACGTTCCCAGGAAACGCTGAAATGGCCTGGCATTTAATGACTTCATCTCCTTGCCCCCCAAGGGCCTTGAGCTAACAGTGGGCAGAAGAGGGATTGATACTGAGCCCTAAACCATCGCAATCAACCAACACATTGGACTGAGGTGACAGCATCCCACCTCTAGAGCAGCCCAGACAGACACACAGGAAGAGATTTCCCCCCTAAGTCCTCCTCTGAAAAAGTCTTTAGATTAAAATGTCCAACAAGACCGAGAATTCAGGTTACCAGAGAAACTTCAACCACAGAGGTAAAGTTTACCCTCAGGTGGTATAAAATAACTCTGAAAAGGTAGATTCCCAAGAGGTATAAATTTGACTAACTTAATTTTTAAAAATTACACAAGTAATATGTGAACGTAATTTTGATATTTTAAAAACCCTAATGATACAGAAAAGATCAAGTCCTTTTTTCCCACCCCCTCTAAAATTCTTACCCCCTTCTTTATGTATTTACATAAGGTATGTTTATGCATATAAATTTTTTTCATGTCCATACATATACATCTACTTTACCATTAAAGCTGCTGCATAGTATTCCCTACTGTGAACATATGTTTATCCATTTTCTTTTTTTCCTATTAAACTGTTCCCAATTTTTTATTATTGCCAACAATGCTAAAAAAAAACCCAAAAAACAAAAACCCAACACCCTTCCTAACCCATGCTTCTCTGGGCACATGCTCTCACTTCAATTTTAATGTTTCTTTGAAAGCTTATTTTTGGGTGGTTGGTGGTCTCACAATACCAAACAAATAAGGACAGTTTATTCCAACTCGAAGTGGTTGATCTCCATATACATAGTGCTATGGAGAAAGAAAAAGGGTACACACATAAACCCCAGGTTAATATATATGATACACACACACACATAATTCAGTCTTCATTTAAGTGTGTGTGTGTGTGTGTGTGTGTGTGTGTGTGTGTGTGTCCCAACCACTGTGAGGTTGGCAGAGTTCCATGATGGGTGCAGGAGGAGTTGCCCCTGGAATGTGGGTTATCATTGCATCGTGTTCATCTGAGGGGCCAGATCTGTCTGGGATAAGGTAGAAGACATGCATAAAGATACAAGATCAGTTCGACCAGACTAAAATCTCATTTCCTAACCTGAGAACCTAGAAAAGAGTCCTCGATCTTCCCAAGTCTCCCTCCCCCATAAATAGCGGATGAGACATTATGGAAACTTGGCAAGTGCTTCTGGAATCAGTTTGGGTCTTTCAACTTCCTTGCTTTTTTCTCATTTCTCATCTGGATTATACAAATGTAAAATCCTTTTTGAGATTTCCTTTAAGGGGAAATTTTAAATGCATGATGTCTTGAAAAAATTTAGCTATAACTTAGAATTAAACTAAGTTGGATTTAATATTACAATCCAATGTTGATTTACCACCACTTATATCACTCTTAAATAATTTCTCCTGTAAAATGCTCTGCAGGAGTTTTTACCTTTGGAAGAAGCAGTCAAATACTTCAGCATTACTAATGCATCTATTCATCTCTCACTGCTAAAAGAAAATTAATTTTTAAAAATTCGGGACTCTGCAAAGGATTTTCTAATGGACAGATGTCTTCCTAAGTAATTCTTAGTTTCTCTCTCTGACTTGTCACAAAAATGAACTTGTAGCCTAAATGGTCACTTCCATGGCAACTGGATGTTCCAAGGGCATTACTGAATTTGGACTTCTCTGAAGAGATGGGAAGGGGAAAATTCGTGCCACAGAGAACATAAAAGCTCATATTCAAATACAAAACAGGACAAAAATACACAGTCTACTATAAAAGCATGATACGTCTATTGAGGTAAAAAAATATGTTTGAATGATGCTACAGACCTGTCAGTGCAGGTGTTCATTGGTACCTAAGCCTTATTCAGAAAGTCTGATGAAGTAAAGTGCCAAAACCATACATGCCTTAGCATTTTTGAGGTTTCTCTGAAAAGGGCTATAAATTTAGGAGGTGGTGTGTCTGGTCAAAAGTTTCCAAAGTTTGACCTTTTTACTAAATACAGATACAGAAAACACCATAAAATCAATGTGTAGTTAATGAGTTCTTTCAAGGCAAATACCCTTGTAATCACCACCCAGTTCAAAATAAATAGAATCTGCCAGCCACTTCCAGAAGCTTCTGCACGTGTCCCACCCCAATTTCAACCCCTCTCCCTTCACTCAAAAGTAACTACGATTTTAGTTTCCATATTATTAATCCTCATAGCCCCTGTAAGTTATAAGATGCTGTGGTTCAAAGTCCTTTTTCCACCATTAAAAGATTGTGTAGTAAATTGTGATTTTTGAAAGGCTAATTTACACCCTTCAGTTTCACTGCTGCCCACATTTAATAAATGCATTCACTCCTGTATGTTACCATGTTGCCTTATCCCAGAATAAGGCTGAACACACGCCAAGAAATTGCCTGCACTAGGCGGCGCTATATCCTTTTATGTTCCCAGACAGCTGGGAAGACAGTCCTCAAGGAAGCTCAGGAATAGGTGCGTTTCTATGAATGAAGTCGCAGAGGAACAGGTGAGAAATCCACTGAACGACTTCTTTACCTGGCCACACATCACAAACAAGATTCTCTGTCTTAAATTCAATAACCCGCGGGTCCCCAGAAGTCCTGGTGAGTGGCAGGCTCAGCAAGACTGAACCTGTATTTCAACAGCTATTGATACTTTTCCACTAACAACCAAGTCCGTGAAATTAAGGGAGGGGGCCAAGAACATGTGGAACAGACAAAAGGGCCCTGTTTCCAAGCGCCAGTGAAATACCAGCTGGTTTACAGCTGTGCTACCTTCCTCACTGTAAGTCACAAAACAGAATGAAACTTTCAGTGGTCACTACTCTGATGTGAAGGAATTCTGAGCATCCCTAGGGGCTCTGAGGCAACCAACTTTTTGCTTTCTGGATGCCATTTTTCAACCCATATACACTGCACAGCTCATAAGAGAGGCAAATTTCCACCGCAAATGTACACAAGCCTGTACCATCTACTTTCACCCCATGTTTGTTTTTTGCTTTTGTTTTTCCAATTAAAAAATCTGAGTAACAGAGCTATGAACTCTTTAATTATAGAGATTTGAGGGTTTTTTTAAGACTAAATTTGCTGGCTTTGTGACTCACAGCTATTTACATTTCTCTGGTCTGATAATTCTCAGCATAACAGGTAGGTTCAGATGTCAAGCATGTGTTACAAACAGTAGGACATCACGCATATGCATGGGGTATTCCTAGTTCAACACTGGCCTCAAATCAAAAGGCCAGTGACTGTGTCCAAGGCATAAAAGTGCCAACTGGAATGTTTTCACATTTTAAGTGTCCACTGCAGTCTAAATTTTAACCAGAGATTCATAAGATTAGCTTGATTGATTTAAGGAGTTTTATGGCGCATGTCATTTTATTTCTACCATGTTTTGCCCCTAAGATTTATTCCTTAAAATATAGACTCGCTGATTTGGTAGACATGAATAGATTCAATAGAGATGAATAGATCTGGCTGAATAAAGCTGAGGATGGACTACTTCCTATAGCTTTTATTTTTTTTAAGAAAGATATTGGTAGTACCTCCAGGTAAACTGGAAGTTATCCTTCAGCTTCAGATTCAGTAAACAGTACAGAAGAGTTTTAAGAACATGGGCTTTTAAACCAGACCATATCAGGATCAGGAAGTCAGTTTGGCAATTTTTTTTACTCCTTAGTGTTGCTTCCAGATCATGACTCCTGTGTCCTCCTGGAAAGTCTTGCTTGTTCCCTCGGTCTATCCATCCTCATCTCTGTCACCAAGTGATCTTCTGGTCACCTCCTCACGTCCACCAGTGACTTCATTCCTTGGCTCACAGTATCCATATCAAAACCCACCATCATCCTGGTGACCTCAGTGTTTGTGTGACTCATCCAACCATTATTCCCACAGTTCCTTGACAATCTCATCTCAGATAACCTTGATCTCCCCCTCCTCAACCAATCCTCCCCAGGGCTGACACCTGGCCTCATCACCAAGTATGAAATGTTAGATACAAAGGCCCAGATTCCATCCACAGCTGTTCCATCCTCCCCTCTCTCTCCCTGGCTTGTCCTTACATCTGCTCTGGGATCTTTTCAAGCCCTCTCATCTCCTACTTTATTTTCTTCCCACCCATCATAGCTCTCCTGTCTTCCCCTTCATCTCTTTTCAGCTAAGACCATGTGAACAGTCATTTCCAACCACTGTCTTCCTGTATTCTCAATCGCTTGCCTCCTCATCCTTTGGCTATACCCATCTGGCAAAATTGCAAATCAGGGTTAAGTGCCCATCCTGATTTCCCAAGATTAAATACCCATGTGGAGAACCACACCCTCTGGAGGAAATCATAACACTGCAGGAGATCGCCACTACAAATCTGTGGTCTTCAACCTCAGCTGGGCTCTTGACACCGTCCAGGAATCTTTGTATGTGCTGTTTGTCAACTCTGTAGCTTCAGTAGAAGATATGTCCTCCCCAGCACAAGCCCATGCTTAACATAAGTAGAAACTCCAAATGATTTTTTTTTCCGTTTGTATATAAAAGGCTCATTACCAGTGCCTTGAATTCCATCATTTCATCATGTCTCAGAGATGCCACGCCATCAGTAATCCTTCCACTCATCTGTAGTTTTCACCTCTTTCTCTATTTTCAACTAGCTCTTTCACCTCAGAATTTAGACTTCTTTTAAAAAAAAAAAATCCATATAAAGCCTATGGCCTCTCTAGCTAAAGTTCACTTCTTTTCTTTTTTCACAACCATATCACTTGGGGAGCCAAAGGCTTCATTCAGTATCTCCACTTGCTCTCAGCTCAACTCCACACCTCACCACAATATCTAACCAGCATTTCCATTCTGTCTGGGCCACCAGTGACCGCTCAGTTGGTATATTCAATGGACACTTTCCAGAAACCGTGTTACTGTCTGTCAGCAGCATTCAACATCATGCATCACTCCCTCCTCTTGAAAAGTTCTTTCATCCTCACCTACCACGCTCCTTCTGCCTGCCCTGATTCTCCTCCTACCTCTCTGGCCACCTTCATCCCTAAGTATGTAAGTCATTAGGTTGACTTTACATGCTACATTCTCTCCCTGGATAGCTTCAATCATTCCCATGGCTGAAGTTACTATTATTCGCAGCTTCTTTTAAGTCCCCACACCAGAGTTCTAGACCTGTATGTCCATTTGCCTACCAGGCATCTCACATGTATGTCCCAAAGGCACCATGATCTCATCGTGTCCAAACTAAACTCATCACCTTCCCCCCAGATATGTCCCTCTCCCTGTGTTCCCTACCCTGATGAATAGCACCATCAACCCATCCACTTAGCTATCTATGCTAGACACCTGGCTATCTCCTTTATTTCTCCATACCTCTCATATCATATTCAATCAATTCCAAGATGTGTTGATTTACATCACCTTGTAAATCATAACTTATAACTATTGCATCCATGCCTTCTTCAGCATCTCCACAGCTACTCTCCTACTTTGGGCCGTTGCTACTTCATTATGGGATCAGTGGAACCACCTCTGAGTGGTCTTCCTGCTCGCCCCCTCTCTCTCCCAACTCAAATTACTTTCTGTACTATAGTAGAAAACTCTCTCAAAAATGCATACCCAATTAGATCACTCCCCGAGAGCCTCCCATTACCCACAGGACAAAATCCAAACCCCTTACCTAGCAAAAGCTTAGTCTACCTTCCCACCATCGTTTCTCACTATTCCTCTCTCATACCTTCCTATCCAGTTACAGGGAAATGCTTGTGAAGTACTATAGGTTAGTGATTGATAGATGAGTTTTGGTGTCAGATAGACATGTGTTCAAAGTCTAGCCCTGCCACTTACTAGTCTGTGACCGTGGACAAGGTACCTATTCTGAGAGCACAACATGCTTCTCTCTTTCAGAACACTCACTGCCAACATGACCTTGTAAATCCTCCTTACTGGTCCGTCTATCCTGCTGGGCTGTCCTTAAACCCCTAGCACACAGTAGGCCATCAATACTTATTCTCTTCTTTTAATTGACATATAGTTGATGGACAAACTTGTGTTAGTTTCAGGTGTACAGCAAAGTGATTCAGATAGATATATATATATAGAGAGAGAGAGATATTCTTTTTCAGATTCTTTTCCATTATAGGTTATTACAAAATACTGAGTATAGTTCCCTGTGCTATACAGTAGGTCCTTGTTGTTTGTCTATTTTATATATATTAGTGTGTATATGTAACTCCCAAATTCCTAATTTATCCCTCCCCCCACATTTCTCCTTTGGTAACCATGTTTGTTTTCTATGTCTGTGAGTCTGTTTCTGTTTTGTAAATAAGTTCATTCGTATCATTTTTTTTAGATTCCACATGTAAGTGATATCATATGGTATCTGTCTTTCTCTGTCTGATTTAATTCACTTAGTATGATAATCTCTAGCAACCATCCATGTCGCTGCAAATGGCATTCATCAGTACTTATTCTGCATATGAATAAATGAGGAGAATGAATCAATTCTTCCAGTGACGGGAAGCTCACTTCTTCCAAATATCACATCTTTGCATCTGACTGTTACAAAGTTCTTTAAAAGAGGGCATCCAGAGCCTTACAATCCTCCCACAATCATGTTCTGACTCATACAGGGTTTCTAGGCCTTTACTTTGATATTTCTAGATTTTTCTGCCCTTGAAAACTCCACCATTGACACTTGTACATCATGTGTACATTTAGGTACATATGCATTTACGCTTCCACGTGCATACAGATGAAAAAGCACAGCAGTGATGGTACAAGTGTGTACTGTGTGTCTATCTTCATGTGAACTATGCTCACCTACCATGTCCTAACGTGGAACTGGGTGCTTTCTGATGTCACCACCGAAGCCTACATCTCACAGTGTGAGTGCCAGGGTTTGTCAATCAGCCCAGTCATCGTATTTACACAAACCCAAAGGGCAAAGGTGGGGTCCAAGTCAGCTGCAGGGCCAGGGATTCAGAATGCAGGAGAGATTAAGGTTGACACAAGAGCAGGTGGGGAACCAGTGAGGAGGAAGCTGGGGACCATCACAAACCATCTTGTGGTGACCACGCCTGACTTTGATCAGTTGGGGTTCAGGGCGTGGTGTGTTACATGCTTTGGAGACCTGACATAAGATAAGAAGATGGCTCTTGGTTCTTCCCAGGAGTTCATGGGTCTCTTGGAAAGGCCAGGATGTCCTGGAGTAGCTCCCACATCCCTGGGCCACTCAGATTGGCCTCATACCCTACAGTGCAGACAGAGAACAGCCACCCAAGCCTCTGTTTCAGGACCAGCCCTCTGGGTCTTCCAGGTCACGGCCTATCACAAGCCCTCTCTTTATGCTATTTCTCACCCCTACCTCCCTAAAGGAAGGCAGAAAAAAGGGAAAATACTGACTTCGCAGTGTGAGGCATAAAAAAGCAGCAGCTTCAGCAACAAGCCAAGCATTTACTAGCTAAGAGAAGAACAACGCCAACGAGAGGCTGTTATGGGTCGCTGGCAACTGGGGTTGAAATCTGGCCATTTTATTCTATAGATGTGATTTCCACATCTCACTGGCTTTGAATTAAATGAGCCCCAGTTCATTAGGGCAAGCTGAGAGATGGGCAATCTTTTAACGCCACGTAGATCTCAGAGCTCTTGACAAATCAAGCCTCGGCAGCCACAGGGTGGTTTTTCTTTCACTTCCTGTGGGAAAACTTCTGGGGAAATCTAGGTCATTGATAGCCTACTGCTTGAGTTACAGCAACATCCATTTCTAACTTGGCTTTCTCTGATCCGTTCTGGACAATGTTTTCAGCCACTATGGGCAGTCCTGTTAAATTGTGCCGACCTGCAATCGTTTTTAGAAATCACTCAACCATCAAAGATGTGATTTGGTCTGCTTAATCTGCGCTGACCTCACCTCATTTTGTAAGGCTAGGGCCTCTGTATCCCCACCTACCACAGAAGCCTTGCAGCTGCGTCTTACATTGCACTTTCCCAAGCACTTCCGTATCTCTTATCTCCAGCTACTGAGAGAACAGGTACTGCCATTTCCTCATCAAGGATGAGGAGCCTCAAACACGGCAAGATCTCGTGACAAGACCATGACGCTGCTGGATTAGAATCAGGACTCACATCTAGCAGAGTCACCCCACTTCATGACACTAACATGCCGTACACACCTGCCCTAGGCAAGAATAAAGTCGGTGAGGCCAAGGGAGGACCGTGGTTTCCCTTTACCCTGTCCTAATTTCTGTTAACTATGGACAACGGGGCCATGCGTGAAATAAACATGGATTTTGTCATAGGTGATATAAATGGTGTGCTGGTAGGGAGGCTTCCATCTGCGCTGGGGAAGAGAGCAGCTGTTCCTCGTCAGCCCCTCCTCGCTTCCTCTGCCCCTGCCTTTCCCAGATTCTGCAGCTGGATCATCAGTGCCCCCAGCCTCTGGCTCAGTCCTACCCAACGTCTGAGCCAGCGCAGACCGCGGTGGGAAGGGTGTTCGAAGCTAAGAGGCACCCTGCACCCAGGTTCTTCCCTTTCTTCTGAGCTACCTCTGCGGTCAATGTGATTCCAACAACAACCCTCATCTCCAAATCCAGACTTGACAACTCAGGAGGAATGGCTGGAATTCCATGCTGTCCCTCCTCTGTGGTTCTGCCTACCACCCCGCTCCCTTTTCAGATAGGTGTTCCCGTCGCCCGCTGTCCTCAACCCTTAGCAGTTCTCTTTTCCTGGATTGGATAGATCCTGACTCCAAACAGCCAGCTGCTTTCCCCTATTAGCAGTCTCCATGCCTCTGACTAGACACATCATCGATCACTAGTTCTGTTATGTGACCAAGACTGCTACTCGCTTGGCCAGTGGGGCACCAGCCTTGGGGCTGGGCCAGTGACCCCTAGTTCACACATGGCTTCCACTCAGAGCCCTCTCAGTTGGCCAACTGCATTGAGATTTATCCAGAATGCCTTACATCTAGTTTTGTCCAGATATACCATGACTTGCTTTAGGAAAAATGCAATGTAAACAGCAGCAGCAGCAAATTATTCCTATCATATAGGATGTTTCACATATCAAAATTCACTACAGATTTTTAAACGTGGTAACTTTCCATCATGCATTGGAAATATGATTTAATTTATAAAAGACAATCCAATTTATAAAACATAATATTCTTTTTATACTGTTTTGATCCTATCACCCTTTCACTGCCCCTTACCTATCTCATGCCCTCACTGCCTTCTTTGGGCACATTTTAGATTCCACGATCAACAATTATAATCATACTCTTCCAAAAGCCCAACTCAGATGAAATCCAACACTTTGTCTATTTGTACCTGCACATATTCAGTTGAAAATGCTGGAGGAAAACACAGAACCTAGAGAATCCTAAAGATGCTACCAGAAAACTACTAGAGCTAATCAATGAATTTGGTAAAGTAGCAGGATACAAAATTAATGCACAGAAATCTCTTGCATTCCTATACACTAATGATGAAAAATCTGAAAGTGAAATTAAGAAAACACTCCTGGGCTTTCCTGGTGGCGCAGTGGTTGAGAATCTGCCTGCCAATGCAGGGGACACGGGTTCGAGCCCTGGTCTGGGAAGATCCCACATGCCACGGAGCAACTGAGCCCGTGAGCCACAACTACTGAGCCTGCGCGTCTGGAGCCTGTGCTCCGCAACAAGAGAGGCCGCGACAGTGAGAGGACCGCGCACCGCGATGAAGAGTGGCCCCCGCTCGTCGTAACTAGAGAAAGCCCTCGCACAGAAACGAAGACCCAACACAGCCATAAATAAATAAATAAATAAATTTTTTTAGAAAAGAAAACACTCCCATTTACCACTGTAACAAAAAGAATAAAGTATCTAGGAATAAACCCACCTAAGGAGACAAAAGACCTGTATGCAGAAAATTACAAGACACTGATGAAAGAAATTAAAGATGATACAAACAGATGGAGATATATACCGTGTTCTTGGACTGGAAGAATTAACATTGTGAAAATGACTATACTACCCAAAGCAATCTACAGATTCAATGCAATCCCTATCAAACTACCAATGGCATTTTTCACAGAACTAGAGCAAAAACTTTCACAATTTGTATGGAAACACAGAAGACCTTGAATAGCCAAAGCAACCTTGAGAAAGAAAAATGGAGCTGGAGGAATCAGGCTCCCTGACTTCAGACTATACCACAAAGCTACAGTAATCAAGACAGTATGGTACTGGCACAGAAACAGAAATATAGATCAATGGAACAATATAGAAAGCCCAGAGATAAACCCACACACATATGGTCACCTTATCTTTGATAAAGGAGACAAGAATATACAGTGGAGAAAAGACAGCCTCTTCAGTAAGTGGTGCTGGGAAAACTGGACAGCTACATGTAAAAGAATGAAATTAGAACACTCCCTAACACCATACACAAAAATAAACTCAAAATGGATTAAAGACCTAAATGTAAGGCCAGACACCATCAAACTCTTAGAGGAAAACATAGGCAGAACACTCTATGACATAAATCACAGCAAGATCCTTTTTGACCCACTTCCTAGAGAAATGGAAATAAAAACAAAAATAAACAAATGGGACCTAATGAAACTTAAAAGCTTTTGCACAGCAAAGGAAACCATAAACAAGACCAAAAGACAACCCTCAGAATGGGAGACAATATTTGCAAATGAAGCAACTGACAAAGGATTAATCTCCAAAATTTACCAAGCAGCTCATGCAGCTCAATATCAAAAAAACAAACAACCCAATCCAAAAATGGGCAGAAGACCTAAACAGACATTTCTACAAAGAAGATATACAGATCGCCAACAAACAAAGAATGCTCAACATCATTAATCATTAGAGAAATGCAAATCAAAACTACAATGAGATATCATCTCACACTGGTCAGAACGGCCATCATCAAAAACTCTACAAATAATAAATGCTGGAGAGGGTGTGGAGAAAAGGGAACCCTCCTGCACTGTTGGTGAGAATGTAAATTGATACAGCCACTATGGAGAACAGTGTGGAGGTTCCTTAAAAAACTAAAAATAGAACTACCATACGACCCAGCAATCCCACTACTGGGCATATACCCTGAGAAAACCATAATTCAAAAAGAGTCATGTACCACAATGTTCACTGCAGCTCTACTTACAATAGCCAGGACATGGAAGCAACCTAAGTGTCCATCAACAGATGAATGGATAAAGAAGATGTGGCACATATATACAATGGAATATTACTCAGCCATAAAAAGAAACAAAATTGAGTTATTTGTAGTGAGGTGGATGGACCTAGAGACTGTCATACAGAGTGAAGTAAGTCAGAAAGAGAAAAACAAATACCGTATGCTAACACATATATATGGAATTTAAAAAACAAACAAAAAAAATGGTCATGAAGAACCTAGGGGCAAGACAGGAATAAAGACACAGACCTACTAGAGAATGGACTTGAGTATACAGGGAGGGGGAAAGGTAAGCTGGCACGAAGTGAGAGAGTGGCACTGACATATATACATTACCAAATGTAAAATAGATACCTAGTGGGAAGCAGCCGCATAGCACAGGGAGATGAGCTCAGTGCTTTGTGACCACCTAGACGGGTGGGATAGAGAGGGTGGGAGGGAGGGAGACGCAAGAGGCAAGAGATATGGGGATATATGTGTATGTATAACTGATTCAATTTGTTATAAAGCAGAAACTAACACACCATTGTAAAGCAATTATACTCCAATAAAGATGTTAAAAAAAAAAAAAGAGAGAACACAGGACCACATTGTCTGGTTTTGCTTTCAATTCATGACCTTAAATGGCAGGGAGGCCTTGGAGGTATCCAGAAATCTGTGCTTCTAGACTAATTACTCTTGAACTGTCCAAGAGGATTATACTACACCTTTGGTCTCCTCAAACTTCCAACAACTCTTCTCCTTTCCTCATTGCCAGCGGATGACCTTGCTTCCCATTTCACTGAGAAAACAGAAACAGTCAGAAAGTCTCCTCCACACCCTCCATCACAGGCTCCAGTCTACTCCTTGGTCCCACAGGCTCTGCCATTACTCTCGTAGGAGGACCATCCTCCATTTGTGCTCTCGATGACATCCTCACTCTCCAACTCAAGGATGTCCTTCAGGCAGTTTCTCTCTCCTGCCTCATCAACTTTTCCCAGTCTCCAGATCATTCTCAACAGCACTCAAACATGCTCTAACATCTCTAAAAGCAGCCTCCTTTGAGCCCACATTCCTCTTCATCTACCCCTCCCTTTCTCTTTTTCCCTTTACAGCAAAACTCCTTAAAACAGTCAACATTCTTGCTGTCTCCAGTTCCTCTCGTCTCTCTCTCCCCAAAATCCCACCCATCCAGTGCTTGCCTGCACCTCTTCATCAAAACGTCTCCAGTCCAGGGTACCAGTAACCTCTACACTGATAAATCCAACAGTCAATCCTCAGACGTCAAATTTCTTGGCACCTCAGCAACATCTGACAAAGATGATCATTCCCTCTTTCCAGAAATACTTTCTTAAATTCCAGGTCACCACTTCTCTCAGTTCTCGTCCTAATTCACTGGCCGCCCTTTCTTAGTTTCATTTGCTGGTTCCTCATCATCTCCCACAACCTCAGACCTCTTCTCTAGCTACTGTCGTCCCCTTGGTGATCTCCTCCAACCTCCTGGCTTGAAATACTGTGCAAATGTTGACGATTCCCATGTTGATGTCACCAGCCCAGACCTCTCTTTTGAACTCCAGATTTGTACATCTACCCACCCACTCAACCTTTCCACTTGGTGTCAAATAGGCATCTCTAATTTAACATTTCCAAGATTGAACTATGAATCTCTCCAAAACAGGCCTTCCCATTGTTGTCTCCATCACATTAAAGTGAAAGTCCATCCTCCTAGTTGCACAAGCCAAAACCCTTGGAGCATCCTTGACTTCTTTCCTTCTCTCACATTCTACTCAGTGAGAAAATCCCTTGAGCTGTACCATCAAAATATATCCATCGTTCACTACCTCCACTGCTACCATCTTGGCCCAAGTAGGTTTCATCTGTCTCCTGAATTACTGCAGTATCCTCCCAACTGGTCTCCCTGCCTTCACCCTTGCCTCCCTCCTCATTAACTAGTCTCAGCACAGCAGCTAGAGTAATCCTTAAAAAAAAAAAAAAAAAAAAGGTCAGATGGTGCTCCAAATCCTTCAAGTGATCCTCATTTCACCTACAGTAAAAGCCAAAGTCTGTACCCCGGTATCTAGATGCCTTTGTCCTCTAGACTTGGCCACCACCTGTTGGGGCACATCTCCTAGCACTTTCCTTCACCACGCTGGCTTTCCTGTTGCTTCTTTTATTATTATTATCATCGTTATTATCATCATCATCATTATCACTATATAAGTTCCAAGTGTACAGAATTATAATCCAACATTTGCATATACTACAAAGTGGTCACCACCACAAGTCTAGTTACCATCTATCATCCACTTCACCCATTTTGCCCACCCCCTAACTCCCTTCCCCTCTGGTAACTAATCTGATCTCTGTATCTATGAGCTGTTGCTTCTTGAACACACCAAGTATGCTCTCAACTCAGGGCCAATGCCCTTGCTGTGCCTTCTGTGCTTCCCCCAGAGGTCCACCTGGCTCACTCTTCTGTTTTATGTCACAGCTCAAACATCATCTTGTTAGTAAGGTCTTCCCTGACCATCCAATAAAGGTATCCCCCTCCGAGCACCCTAGCCCTCATACTGTCACAAAGCAACACAGCATATGCTATTCACTTGCCTATTTGTAAATTGCTCCTCTTTTGACATCTATTCACAGTATATGCTACCCACTTGTCTATTTGTAAATTGTCCCCCCCGCAGAATGCAGGCTCCATGTTGTATTTACTGTGACATCCTCAACACCCACAAATGTGTGTACCACAAAGGAGATGTTAAAAAAATCTGTGCTACCTGAGTTACATAAACTTAGACTCATGTATCGATCACACTTGATTTTATAGCTTTCAGTTGTTCACAGAAAATGAGTTTAATCAATGAAACTTTCCATTTTAGCAGGTCCATTTTGCAACTAAATCAAAGGGACAATGGTTTTTATGTTTTTCCTTGTTTTACAATTGAGTAATATCAAAGATAGAGTCCACACCATCCTCCCCATGAGGAACACGCACATTTTGTTGGCACAAAAAAGGAAATCCGTGGCCTCTGGAAAAATAATAGAGTCACGCTAACAGGCACTGAGGGAAAAAAAGATGTGTAACTTTGGATGAGGCCAGTTTATGGGCCAGGCAGTGGCTTGGAAGCCCAAGACAGGGCTTTCCTATGGCACTGGAGCTGGGAGCCTGGAAGGTGAACCCTGCCGTGTGGGGCAATCACTCTACCCAGCTACACATCAGGTAACTAACAAGCAACGCTGGAGCAAGGCTCTACCACACAGCCAATACCCCAGGTGCTTGGGGAAGTATTTTAGCAAATATACCCTAATTTTTAAATCATGGAGATGTACAGATGTTAGGGGTCACCTGGTCCACTTCACCTGATCCATAAATTACCTCTTCCTCCTACATACCAAGTATCTGTTCAGTCTCTCCATCTTGGGACAGGTTGCTCATGAAGTAGTTAATTCCAAATTGGACCAGCTCTAAACGTTGAGGAATTTTTCCTTATCTTGTGCTGACAGCTGCCTCCCTGAAACCGATATCCACCGGTCTTGGTTTGGGTGCGATTTTCACGACTGGTTGGTTGTGCATTTGTGCTTCCAGTGCCAAATTAGACGGTCGTAAATGGAGCACAGCTTTTAAATCCTGCCACTTGCCAGGTAAGCAATCAAACTGGAATTGTGAAAAAAAAAAAAAAAATCCATTGCCCTTTGACACAGTAATTCGAATTCTGACCGCTTTATTCTAAGAAACCCACATTCCTTCACTACAGAGCCTGGAAAGTTATCAACTCACCTTCCCAGACTTTTTTTTTTTTTTAATTAATTAATTTATTAATTTTGGCTGTGTTGGATCTTCGTTTCTGTGCAAGGGCTTTCTCTAGTTGCGGCGAGTGGGGGCCACTCTTCATCGCGGTGCGCGGGCCCCTCACTGTCGTGGCCTCTCTTGTTGCGGAGCACAGGCTCCAGACGCGCAGGCTCAGTAGTTGTGGCTCACGGGTCCAGTCGCTCCGCGGCATGTGGGATCTTCCCAGATCAGGGCTCGAACCCGTGTCCCCTGCATTGGCAGGCAGACTCTCAACCACTGCGCCACCAGGGAAGCCCCCCAGGCTTTTTTTGAGTGAGGGTGATCATGTGACTCGGTCTCCCCGCAGCGGAACTTCCTGCTCTCTCTGGGAAGGCTCCATGCCTGGTGCATGGCCGACCTCCCTAAGGGTAGCAGAGCATCGAAAGCTCCCGCGCCCTCAGTGAGAGGTTTCCCTACCCCTAGAGCCTCCTCAGTTGTCCCAATTTCTTCTTCGAAACTAAAAACTCATGAAGCTATTGTTTCTCAGGCTTTCTGTTACTCGCGGCCAAATGTACTCCTAACTAATGATTATGTAACCAATTAAAATTATACTTATGAAAAGTTTACAATAGCATGAGAAAATGTTCATGTAAATGTTAAGTGAAAAAAGTTCGAAGTAAAATTCATTTGGAGTCTAACTACACCTACATAAAGTCAATGCCAAGAAAATCCCCCAAATTTGTTTGGTGTTTAGATTTTTTTTCCTTGTATAATGTTAAAATATTTATTGAGTGTCAGGGCCCAGGCCAGGCACTTTTAGATGATTTCATTCTTTTCACTTTTTTGCACATTTCACATTTTGTTTAGAATGAAAAGATGTTATTAAAGGTAAGAACTCTTTTGTCCTGGAAAATCTAAAGGAAAAAAGATCAACCAATTATGATCTGGGAAAAAATCCACAGAAGTAAACTTCGCCAGTCCTCTCTCCACTGCCATTATTAGAATTCTGATTTATCAGCTAATCAGGAAAATGTGTACTGGAGGTAATGGAAGACTGGCAGGAAATGGACAAATTAACCTCAACTACAAAAAAGTCAAATGATAACTGCTTGATTTCATTAGTACTGCATAAAAAATAATGGTTGTTGAAAATGAGGAAGAAACAACCAAGTTCTATGATTTCAGCACTAGAATGGTAGGCTGCTATGGGCCATCTAAATATTATTGTGGAGAAAGAAGCTATTGAAATGCAGATCCATTCAAATCCAGACTGAGATTACAGCTTGGAGTTAATTAACTGAATTCCTATTGTGTATAAACTGAATTTTTAAATATAATCAAAATATGCAGATGATACTATTTCTGACCCGCTGTGATGCCATCTGACTATCTTACTTCCTTGATGCCATGCTCCATTTCACGAAAGAAACTGCAGGAGACCGTAATGCATTTTCTCCAATGATGAGGTGACACAGACATAACAATGCCCGGCCAGGTAAAGATTTCTGCTTAACTGAGGGTAAAACAGGAAACTTGGCCACGGCCTTAAGCCCCCTGGGGAAACTATCCAAGTGGTTTTGGCAACAGCAATGCCACAACTCAGCCATCTAATTCAGCTGTCAGAGCTGGGCTGGGAGTTGTCTTTTTCTGGAGCTGCCTGGAGAAAGGTGGAGCTTCCAGGGTGGCCAGATAGTTATATTATGTGACAGTCTTTGATTTTTCCTTGGACTCTACGGGCCTGGTCTGGGACACAGCCATGGGGCTTCCAAGCTCCAAGGAGCGTTGAGTATGGACACTGCCTTCATTTAGACATCTGTTAATCTCATCTACCTCTTAATTCTCAAGGTGCACATACCCATCAAATGCAGACACGAATTCCAAGCCGCTGTCTCCATCTCCTCTTCACACTGCGTCTACCATGGGAGGGAGCAGCAGGGTGAGGGATGGAGGGTTCAGCCTGTGCGCCTGCTCCCTCGTGCTGACGATAAATTGCTTTTATGCCTTCTGCATCCTTCCCATGCATCTCACAGACACACCGTGGTTCCTTCAGCACCGCAGCAAGTTGTTGGGCTGATGAAGACTGGATGGGCTGGGTCTAGTGGTAGAGCTTTGTGAAAGGTTGCTGGTCTCTGATCCCTGCTTGGCAAATCACTAGCATCTCAGGACATAAAGTAAAACCATCTCCAAGGTAGCCCCCTCTTTCTGGCTTGGATCCAAATGATTTTGAGGGTACCCTGAGCTTGCATAACATACACCCCCAGAAAATAAGTGTCAACAAGATGAAGTCAGCAGGGGGAGAATACTGTTCTCCAGGGTGGGTATCCAGTCTGGGCCACAGCATTTTGATTCCAGCTCTGCCCTGACCTCCCGCCTCAGTTCTGATAACCAGATTTCAGATGACTCTCACCACACTCTTACCCATTGCATTCCCGCGGCCTGGAGCCCCAGCCCTAAAGCCCAGCCCTACGGCTGAGATCCTGCACCCTGATGACAGGCTTCCAGAGGCTGCTGGCCTAAGCTAGATTTTTCTTTTCTTTTTTTTAAGTAGAGCAAAAAGGTTTTAATTTTACTGAACGTACCCTGCGTTGATGATCTATATGTGCTACCTTCCGTCTGTTTCAACTGTTCAACCCTATTTCAGCTCAATTTTCTGGAATCCTGAAGAAATCATGGCAGCCTCCAGGCTTCTAAGCAATGCATTTCTATACCTATTTCTGGATGTTCCAGTTTTAGACCTTGACCAAGAACTTCCTCCTGGACACATTATCTCATCCTACTGCATGGCTGGGTCCTTTGCCACCACACTGGGGATTCTCTTCCCCTTTCTCTTGTCTGAGCTTGCTTTTAAGGAGTTCCTTTCTCCCCGTTGGGACCTCGAGCTCCCATTTGTGCTACACTTTTAGGACAACCCGCTTGCCAGCTGAGGTGACATTTTTCACAGCAACTGACGAGGAGCAAGTTTCCCCAGAGTTGGCCCCATCATCTTGCTGTCTTAGCCTGCCTACCCCATCCGCCCATCCCACCCCACCACCCTGCTGTAATTAATCAGACTGGGCGATTTGAGAGGTTTACTGCTATAAATGGCCTGAGTTCTTAAGGTTCATTCTCTATCTCAGACACCCACACATAAGCCAATTGTCTAATCAAGTCTTGGGGTCCTAAAATGTCATCCTTCCCTCCAAGGCAGTCAGAAACCCTTTTAAAGAATACAGAGTCTCCACTGACTGTAAAAGGAAACTGCAGTGAATGCTCCATTGCTTGTAAGTGTTTAGGAAATAAAAGGTTATAAATAGATCTGTAGAAATCAACAATAACAAAGTCTCCAGACTTAAAGACTCCATTTTGAGCCAAAACAAAGATACAACTAAGATGACAGATGGGCTTTATCTCAAGTACTAATGCTGCTCAGTTGGTCACAGTAGCTACCTAGAGCACTGTGTTGAGAAGGATCCTGAGGCCAAATCTGAGCTGAGCAGGCAATGATCCCATGATCAATTAGTGATACAGAGGACCAAAGAGAGGCGGCAGCATTCGAGCCATTTATTTGCCAAATCTGGAGTGATCATTTGCGTGGCCTTTGGAGCCAGATCTGAGTTCAAATTCAAACTCAGCTACCTTGTCGTAGGACAATGTTTAACCTCAAGTTAACATTTCCTCACCTATTAAAACACTGACAACAATACCATACCTCTAACAGAGTATCGATGTTCCCATTCAATTTTTGCAAAGCAAAATATGTTGTACATATTAAATGCCCAATAAACAGGAACTCTTATGATATTAATTCTTTAGCTCTAAAGTCAGTTCTCAAGAGTAAATGCCCTGAAATAGGCTCCTCTGACTCAAAGGTTTGTTTACGCTGATTCCCATCTTGTTTTCAAATCAATAAACCGTATGCTGGCGTGTGGGAGGCGCTGGGTAACAGCTGATGATAAATACAGCATTTCTGCTCAGCGTCCTCTCCACCAACAGCACCCCTGCCCTGGCAGACACTGAGGACTCTTGAGTGGCTCCAGAATGAATTCTCAGCTTTCCCTAAAAATAAGCTCACAGACTGAGTCACCCCTTTATTCCCGGGCTCCTCTGAAAGTTGAACAGGATGTCACAGTGTCCAGAAATAGCCTCCACATTCCAACTCTAAATTGGCTTCCATCGGCAATAAGGCTTTCAGCTGAAGGTGGTTAAGATGGTGCTTCTGAGTTTCCATCTAAAGAGAATGATTTAAGCAATTATAAAAGCGAAAAGTGACCCCTGCACCAAAGGAACAGAGAGGCCACCTCAGAAGCCTTCAGCAATTTACCAGCGCCGACAGCGATGGGGTGCTGGGCGGGCACCCAGGGAGCAGTTCCCTGCCTCACCTTGCCACGAGAGTAGTCTCTGATAAACCATGGGCTCTGCCGACCATGGGACCACGTCCTGGCCCCCATCCCTGGCACACCTGGCCTTCTGGCCTCATTTCTCGGCATGCTCCAGCCACACCCAACTCCTTGTCATTTCCTGCTGCTGCTCTACTCCTTCACAAGCCTCACGATGTTGCCCAAGGTGCCCCTTTAGCCTAGAACTTGAAACAAAGAATACTCTCACCTCGGCCACACTCACCAGGCCTAGGCTACTTTTTGGCCTCTTGGGGAGGGTGGGAGGGGTCGGATTGAGCCCCGGGGCAGAGCAAGGGGATCAGCGAGCCTATGAGACTCAGGCTGCATGGACCACACTGTGGGGACCCAGAGGAGAGATGGAGGGTGACAGGGTAGGTGTGCTGAGAAGATTTGGCTGAGAGACGCAGATGATGTAGCCCTGTATGAGCATGGACAAATTACTCAGCTGAGCTGCTGTTTTCTCTGAAATGAAATGCAGAAAATAAGACGTCCTACTCTTTATCGATGCCCCAACAAGATAATGAAAGTGAGAGAATTCGGCAAACTCTAAATACCCATGAATCCACCAGGACTGTTTTGGTCATTACCGGTGGTGAGGAGGGGGAAAATCCAGCGTCCTGAACAAAACAGCCCTGATGGTGACTAATTGACATTCTGAGCTCTGGGATGTTAGTCTACATCTCTGCCCTCTGTTTTTTCTGGCTTTCAGGAGAGGGAATGTTTACGCTTTCTTCGTTACAACTTAGTGTGAAATGCTGTTGTAGGCCTTTCCAGATAAAAGGTCCTGTGTGCCAAGAGGAAGTCACGAGTGTGACAAAGGGCAGAGGTTTGAGGCATTCATGGCAAATGTCACCCACTACTTACGAGTCCCTGGGCCACTTCCCTTGGGACACGATTTCTACTGCCATAGCCAGAAGCGGACTAGGGTGTGAATGGCCATCACTGTGAGATGCAGATGCCACCTCACAACAAGCAGGGACCCTGGTATGGGTTGAATTGTGTCCCTCCATAAAATATATAGTGAAGTCCTCACCGTTAGTACCTCAGAATGTGACCTTATTTGCAAATAGGGTCTTTACAGAGGTAATCCAATACAACTGGTACCCTCATGAAATGGGGGAATGTGGACACAGACAGACACACACAGAAGACCATGTGAAGAGCCACAGGGACAAGACGCCCAGCTACACGTCAAGGAGAGAGGCCTGGAGCAGGGCCTGCCTCTCAGCCCTCGGATGAAACCCATCCCGCTGATAAGCTGATCTCGGACTTCCAGCCTCCAGAACTGTGAGACCATACGTTTCTGTTATTTAAGTCACCGTCTGTGGCACTTTGTTACGACGGCCCTAAGAAACTAACACAGACTGCTTATAACAATCCAGGGAGAAAAAGAACTTCGGAAGCCGCAATAGTCCAAATTGGGTAGAACACTGATACATTCATCTGATGAGAAACACAGGTGCTCACCTCACACAGGACATTCTGGAACCTGTTGACCTTAATGTCACAGGAAACTAATTAGAGGTGGCTCCTTTTTATTTATTTATTTTGGAATTCCCTTGTAGCCATCCTGAATCCCCAGGCTCCTGGTTCGCAGGCATGTCCCCTGCCCTGGTGGTCCACGGCAAGGTATGCGATGAAGATGTTGACAGCTTCTGCCCAGCTGCTCGTGGCACATGCATGTGGTGGGGTCACTGTTGGTCAAGGGTCCTACCACTCACACTGCTCACCGCTGCTCCTGAGGTCACAGTGGGTGCCCAGCCCTCCCTCTTCCCAGAGGAGATCGGCAGACCTCCAGGAATACGGCAAACCATACTGAAAGCTGCTCCCCACGCAGAAGAGAGGCATCAAGAGCGGGCTGAGCTCAAACACAGTTGTGGACCAAAAAAAAGTCATCTGCCATCTCAGTAAACAAAGAATGTCACCTGCCACCCCAGTAAACAACGGTGTTGCCCGCCATCGAGCCGTGAGCCACTGCAGACACCCCGACGGTGCACCCTGAGGGGGGATTCAGGAAGGAGAAAGACAGGATACTGGCCCTAGATAGTTAAGATGCATATCGAAAGAATAATCTCAATGAGCCCAGACTCTTGCATCTTCCCATACAGAGAAAAGCACTCAAATCATTAACTTAACATGTGTGTTTTTTTGTGATCTAGCAGTAATCTTTCGATGTTGGACTACATGTTTGTTTGTTTTGTCAGCAAAAACTATATATCCTGGCTCTTCCCTCACCTCTTTGGAACAGTCCTTCAGGGCTGTCTGAGAGGCTGCCATCCCAGGCTATAGTCCTCAGTAAGGTCACCGAAGAAAACATAATTCTCAACTTTTAGGTTGTGCTTTTTTTTTTTTTGGCAACACAGCCCAAGCATCCAATAGCAACCCCAGATAAAAAGAAGATGTGGCACATATATACAATGGAATATTACTCAGCCATAAAATGAAACGAAATGGAGGTATTTGTAGTGAGGTGGATGGAGTTAAGAGTCTGTCATACAGAGTGAAGTAAGTCAGAAAGAGAAAAACAAATACAGTATGCTAACACATATATATGGAATCTAAGGAAAAAAAAAAAAAAGGTCATGAAGAACCTAGTGGCAAGACGGGAATAAAGACACAGACCTACTAGAGAATGGACTTGAGGATATTGGGAGGGGGAAGGGTAAGATGTGACAGGGTGAGAGAGTGGCATGGACATATATACGCTACCAAATGTAAAATAGATAGCTAGTGGGAAGCAGCCGCATAGCACAGGGAGATCAGCTCGGTGCTTCGTGACCACCTAGAGGGGTGGGATAGGGAGGGTGGGAGGGAGGGGGATGCAAGAGGGAAGAGATATGGGAACATATGTATATGTATAACTGATTCACTTTGTTATAAAGCAGAAACTAACACACCACGGTAAAGCAATTATACTCCAATAAAGATGTTAAAAAAAAAAAAAAAGGGGTAAAGTTGGCAAAGCAACTATTTCATCCGAACAAGCATTCATTGGACATCTAGGATGCGTCTGTTTCCCTCTCTCCTCTTAAGCTCGGGAACCCCAAGTGGGGGCTGGATGCTTCCCTTGCCTTGCGAACTTAGAAAGGAGACAAAAGACACAACCCAGCGGGAGGGTTTAGATGGAAAGGCGTGTAGGGACAGAAGAAGGAACCTGGAGAAATTTGCTAGGGAAGAGTCTCAAGCAGGTGGCTGGGGTAGCATCACGTGGAGGAACAGAGGGAGCTTTAAAGCAGATGCATGGTTAAGAAAGAATTCAGGGAGACCAGGGATGAGCCAGAACTCAGGGTAGCCAGTTAAAGGCTATTTTCACTAACCTCTAACTGAAATGTAGCATTACCTTCAGTTGCGAACAGAAGGACAAGCCTCAGAAATATCTTCAGTACCTATGACTTTGCCATGAATAGAAATCGCAGGTATTTTCAGATCGCATTATAGTTGTTGGAGATAACTTGAAATATCACTTATGTTCATCAATAATTAGAAATTGGAGTATGTATTAGAATTGCCACTAGATTTCATTTAATACAATAATATAGAAGAACAGATGTTATCTATCGCAATTTTCTAATATTCTGCTGCCTGTATTTCAATGTAATTGGTCCTCTTTTTAGTCCTATGTATTTTATTGTGTGCATTGAAGCGTTTTTCTGAGTCCACAAGACTGAGAAGGAGTCTGAGACATAAAACACGTTAAGAACCCTGCTTAAGGTCACTGAAGAGGCTTTGGTGCTATGTGAAAGGTACCATGAAGGCAGCAAAGGGGTAATGATGAAATTGACATTGCCCTTGCCTTCCAGGAGCTTATAATCAAGTGAAGGGAGAGAGATAGGAATTACCCTCTTTGCCCCTCTCCTTGTGCTTCCTGCTGCTTATTCCCATCAAGCAGACTACAGCACCTCCGCCAGCCCATACGGTAGCTCTGTGGGATCTAGAAAAGGTACCTCTTCTCCAAGACACCTTTCTGGCACCTGCTAGAAAACTGCCCTAACAAATACACGAAGCTACAGTGACCACGTACGAACGGTGCCCCCAGGAGCAGTTACAACCCGAGACGAGGGCCTGACTGATGAATATCTGCAGAGACACCAGGTAAGAAGGCTCTTTACACACAAAGAGCAACTCCCTCATCCCCTGTACTCTATCATGCTGTTCTTTACCCCAAACCCAAATGCAGCCTCAGACATCTTCCCAAGACAGTCAGGCTTGACACGAGATGAAAAACATTTGTCCTCCCAGGCTTGGGGCTTTACCCCTTGTGAGAAACTTGTATTTTCATGGGACATTCTGGAAACTAAAAAAGCCTCCACTGCTTCAAGGAATGAATCCCTAAGGGTGAAAGGGAAGGCGTAAAGCAATGAATCTCTAATACTGAAAGTACGGGAAATACATTTGGTCAGGTAACCCTTACATTATACGACATCAGTGATTCTCAAAGGGCTTAATTTTGTCCTCCAGGGAACATTTGGCAATGTCTGGGGACACTCTTGATTGTCACGCTGGGGCACGGGCAATGCTACTGGCATTTACTGGATAGAGACCAGGAATGCTGCTAAACATCATACAATGCACAGGACAGGCCTCCAAAGCAAAGAATGATCTGGTCCAAACTGTCGGTAGTGCCACAGTTGAGGGAACCCTACGCTAACCCCATGCTTGGCTTCCTATTCTCCCAGCAGCTGCTCAGAAGTTGCCCAGATAGAGAATGTCAGGGTCTGGCGTATGTCTGACCAGAAAAGCAAAAGCCAGCCACCGGCCGAGTGAGGAAGCGTGAGGTTCCACACCACGGCCTGCTCCCGCACACTCACACGGCCGGCCCAAGTACTGCAGTAATCGCTTTCTAAACCTGATTTCACAATCATGGCTCTACTCTCTCCCTTGGGCAATTTGAAAATATTTACTAAGGCACCAAAGTCCCTTTGGAAATTTCCAGGCAGACAAGACTCAAAATTGCAGCTGGCCCTTTTAGACAAGAAAGGGAAGGGGGCAGAAGGGAAACATTTGATGATTCAGGGAGGTTAGAGTGGACTCTGCTACCGCAGGCCATCAGCAGCTTTTACCTGCTGGTCACTTCATTTGCAAATGAAGCCATTGGTGCTATGGCTTCCAGGAGGTAACTGACCCTCGGCAAAGGGCTAATGAATGACAGGGCAGCGGGTCAGAAGCCACTTTCCACTGGCTTCCTGCTCGGACTCAGGGAATGTGGTGGATGTGTTCTCTGACTCCCATTCTGACACTTCACCCTTAAAATCCCCGGCGAGCACGGAATGAGACTTCTGGCAATTTCTGGGGAGAAAGAAAAACGATATGGAGAATGACCAGTGCTTTTCCTCTACCCTCTTATCCCCTGTCAATGGAAAAAAATGGTTTTAAATGTAATCACTTATTTTTACATGGGCCAAACCATTACCTCTAAGACATCAGATTTTCTGGTTTTCAAAAGAAAACACATAGTTGGCTTAGATAGCGAGGATGTAACAAGAAAACCGTAGAGTAGCAAAATTCAGTATGCAAGTGCTTCCGTAAACATAAGCCTCTCATCATAGCAGCCCAGAAAAGAGTGAAAAGGGAGTCTGATGCTTTACTGATGTTTTTTCATTCACTGTGCCTTCTTTATTCTTTTTAACTTTTATTGAAATATAGTTGCTTTACAATGTTGTGTTAGTTTCGAGTGTGCTGCACAGTGATTCAGTTATACATATATAATATTTAACTGAATATATATATATAGATTCTTTTCCATTATAGGCTATTACAAGATATTGAGCATAGTTCCCTGTGCTCTACAGTAGGTCCTTGTTGTTATCTATTTTATCTATAGTAGTGTGTACATGTTAATCCCAACCTCCTAATTTATCCTTCCCTCCACCCCCCTTTCCCCTTTGGTAACCATAAGTTTGTTTTCTATGTCTGTCTATTTCTGTTTTGTAAATAAGTTCGTTGGCATCATATTTTAGATTCCACACATACATGATATCATATGATATTTGTCTTTGTCTGATTTACTTCACTTAGGTATGATCATCTCTAGGTCCATCCATGTTGCTGCAAATGGCATTATTTCATTCTTTTTTATGGCTGAGTAAATATTCCATTGTGTGTATATACCACACCTTCTTTATCCATTCATCTGTCAATGAATGGACATTTAGGTTGCTTCCACGTCTTGGCTATTGCAAATAGTGCTGCTATGAACACTGAGGTGCATGTATCTTTGCGAATTAGAGTTTTCTCTGGATACATGCCTAGGAGGTTTACTGTTCTGAACTGCTAGCAACCAGACAACAGTCACTTCTTTAGCTAAAAGATTCCTAGAACCTTAAAGACAAACACAACCATACTTCTATGGTTACAGAACAGATATAGAGTGTAGAGCAGGAGTTGGCCATGTCTTTCTATAAAGGGTCAGAGAATAAATATTTTAGGCTTTGCAGGCCATATGGTCTCTGTTGGAACTACTCAGCTCTGCTGCTGTAGTATGAAATCAGCCATAGACCACGCATTAATGAATGGGAATGGCTGTGTTCTGATAAAACTTTAGTGTGGACACTGAAATCTGAACTTCATATAATTTTCACATGTCATGAAATATTTTTTTTTTAATTTCCAAACATTTACAAATGTAATAACCACGTATTGCTCACAGGCCTTATGAGAAGAGACTGCAGGCCAGATCTGGCTCGTAGACTGCTGCTTGCTGACTCTGGTCTAGACAGAAAATTGGAATTTCCAATCATTCTTCAATCTGAAGGTACCCTGTAAAATTGATTTTCCTTCTCGTCTCATTGTGATTCTGAAATCACACTAGTAAAATTGATAAATGAAAAAACAAACAAACAAACAAGAGAAATCAATCAACCATCACAGCATTCTCAACCAAAACATCCAGGCTGGGAATGAGCTGGTTGTGAGCTCTGCATGACTCACGGACAACACACCACAAGGCCGCATCTTGCTCAATGCAAAATATATGGCCTGCTGAAGGCTAGCATTCCAGTGATATTTTCAAAATCACCCAGTGTGAACAATCTCCTTGTTTAGTCTTCGCAATTTTATATCATTCAAAGGTTGGGCCAGGGGAGGGGGGTGAAGGGGGGCTGGAAAATGTCCCAGTTTCTGAAATCCAGTTGTCCTCTGCCCTCCAACACACATTAATCCATTTCTTATTCTCCAGAAAGGATACGTCTAGTGGGTTTCTTGAAAACACATTAATGTATTGATGAGGTAGGTTCTCTTGGCCTTCCAGTACATGCCCTATCTTCCTACAAACTTATTACTATTTAAAACCAATGAGTATTGATAGATTGGGAGTTTGCGATTGACATATACACACTGCCATGTTTAAAATAGAAACCAACAAGGACCTACTGTATAGCACAGGGAACTCTGCTCAATATTCCATAATAACCTAAATGGGAAAAGAATTTGAAAGACAGATACATGTATATGTATAACTGAATCACGTTGCTGTACACCTGAAACTAACACAACACTGTTAATCAACTATATCCCAATATAAAATAAAAAACTTTTTTAAATAGAAAAAAAATGAAATAAGAAAGAGAAAAAAATAAAGTAAAACCAATGAGTATTTTCACACTCACATGGAAGAGTGAAACACAGACCCAGAAAAAGTGGGTTCTAAACTCGGTTGTGAATGCAGCATATATGTGAAGGGGATGAGCTTGCCAGATAAACTACAGGACACCCAGTTAAATCTGAATTTCAGAAGAACAACAAATCATTTTTTAGTATAAAAGTGTCTCCCATGCAATAACTGGGCATCCTATAATTTTAGTTGCCAAATGTGATAACTCTAGTAGAGGCTAGAGAAAAAAGGAACTAGGCTGGAGTGGTAGGCATTTATTAGGGAAAAGCAAGAATTTGTTATAGGTTTGGGAGGGGCATTCATTATGAAAGAGTTACCCACCAAAGACTGGGAACCCCAGTTTCCTGTTCTGGTTAACCCTCTCACCCCAAGTGGTTTTCAGAATCCTTAAAGTCAGGGTGCAAGGTGGGGCCTTTACATTGCAATGTGTACTGAGTTAAAAAAACAGTGCTTCCTGGGGGAGTCCTGAGGGCTGATGGACTGTTCTGCATCCTGAGTGTGCTGGCAGTTACACAAATCTACATGTTACAAAATTCAGAGATGTGTACGTCAAAAAGGTCATTTTGCTCTATGTTAATTATTATTATTTTTTTTTTAAGGAGTGATTTCAGTTGTTACTTCTTACAGAGAATTTGCGAGTTGATCCAGCATGCTGGATAAGGAACGGATTTAAGTAGCAATCCTGACTCTAACCTGAGACTATGGTTTTCTTATAGGGTCCCCATCCAGAGGGCCCTCGATGGGCTTCTGGCAGGTCCCCCACCAATTTCCCCAACAGACCTAAACATACCTACATCTGACTTAGCCTCAAGCTGTAACACTAACTACCCTATCACCTCCACATACTACTGGCTTTACAATTAAATTAAAATGCTGTGAAAGGCAGAAGTGGGAAACTGGGGGCCCGAGGTGGGGGTAGGGGGGTGGTCAGGGGTGAGGAAAGAATCCAGCCCACACACTGTATTAAAATCTCACTGTGTTTGGTTTGGCCCACACAGTGTTTCAATGGTTATGAACATATAAATATCAACAGACTTCCTTCAAAAGCTGGATTTCCAGATGCCTTGAAGAATAGAAGATCTCGGACTTATATTCCCACAAAGTAGCCATCAGCTGGAGTTGAGTGCTGCCTGCCCTATGGGGAACCCACCCTCTCCAGTCACCACAGTCCCACAAGCTCAGCCACCACGTCAACCTGCCACCTGTGCACAACTGAGTTTTTAATGCCCAGTATAAGGCACTCAGCAGGGTGTCTGGCCCATGGGAAGCTCTCAGAAACTGGGAGACCCTTCCTCCTTCCCCCTAAAAGAAAGCTACAGGATCAAGTTACCATCTTTGACTTGCTTTCTGAGCCCTGGGGAGCCCTGCCTCCCTATAGGGGAGATGTTCCCCTCCTGTCCACCCCCCCCCCCCCCCCCCACTGCTAAGCCATTCTGCTTCCAGCTTTTCTCTGTGGACCCAGGCTCAGCGCAGATGGAGAGCTGGAATCCTCCAGAGGCAGTGATATGTCAAGATTGAGAGCGATGATGGCGGGAAGGGGAGAGAGAGGAGGGTAACCGAGCAATTACTTTTACCTTCACCTCTTCTGTGTTGTCAGGGCCAATGCTTTCTCTTCATCGTGGCCATCAGATCCAACGCTGATGGGATGGACATCTGTCATTCTCAGTCCCGTGTGAATAAGGATGGGGAGTGATAAGGCAGCCAAAGTCTCATTTCTAGTAGCTGGTAGCATTAGAGAGCACATTCTACAGCCAGCCTCCAGGACCTGCCCTGCCTTCTGACCCATCCCCACACACCTATCCCAGCTATTGTTAAATATCCTTTGGGTTTTGCTGCAAGTTTTATTTGATGACCAGCACTAAATTCTGAACACGTATGCTCAGACTTCACTGTTCATGAACAAGGCTGCCTATATACCACCTGGAAAAGAAACATGGGCACTCAGATGATGGGCTCATCACTATCTATAGTGTGTTTTTGCTTCCTGGATAAGCAGTATTTCTTTTCAAGGCCATTCACATTAGCTTCAAGCTTTCCAGATCTTTTTTTTTAAACTGATCATTTTTTCCCCCAGCTTTAAGGTATGATTGACAAATAAAAATTGTATATATTTACAGTGTACAACATGATGTTTTGATATGCATTGTGAAATAATTATCACAATCAAGCTAATTCACATATCCATCACCTCACACAGTTACCATTTTTGTGTGTTTAATGATAACACATGAGATCTACTCTCTTAGCAGATTTCAAGTATATAATACACGATTATTAACCACAGTCACCATGCTGTACATTAGGTTTTCAGAACTTATTCAACTTAAAACTGGAAGTTATACTCTTTGATCAACATCGCCCCCTTTCCCCCACTTCCCAGCCTCTAGTACCCATCACTCTCCTCTGTTACTGTAAGTTCAATGGTTTTTTTTTAGATTCCGCATATAAGTGAGATTATAGGTATTTATCTTTCTGTGTCTGGCTTTTTTCACTTAGCAGAATGCCCTCCAGGGTCCAACCATATTGTCACAAACGGCAGGATTTCCTTCTTTTTAAAGGCTAAATAATATTCCACTCTGTATGTACCACCTTTTCTTTATCCAATGGACACTTAGGTTGTTTTCATCTCTTGGCTACTGTGAATAGTGATGCTGTAATGAACATGGGAGTGCAGCTATCTCTCCAAGATAGTGATTTTATTTCCTTCGGATGTATACCCAAAAGTGGGATTGCTGGATCACATGGCAGTTCTCTTTTGAATTTCTTGAGGAACCTCTACACTCTTTTCCACTTTTCAGATCTTATATGTCTCACAGTCCCACTGGGGCAAGGAAATTTTCGAACCATTTCCCAGCCCACTAGAGGCAGCAAGTATCATCAACCCAAGCTGACAAGTCAGGCCATAGAAACTCTGTTTAAGATGAACCAGGAGGGACTTCCCTGGCGGTCCAGTGGTTAGGACTCCGCACTTCCAGTGCAGGGGGCACGGGTTCAATCCCTGGTCAGGGAACTAAGATCCCACATGCTGCACGGAACGGCAATAAATAAATAAATAAATAAATAAATAAATAAATAAATAATCAATCAATCAATCTACTACTCACAATAAAGATTATCCTCAACCATACTGTTTAAAAAAAAAAAAAAAGAGAGATGAACCAGGAGCCCGGGGGCGGGGGGGCCTCTGGATTGACCCCATGCCTCTCGGCCAAAAGGTACCTCTCCCAGATCCCGGCTTCTCTATCCATCACATAAGGACATGCATCTATCACAGCTGCCCCAATCCTGAAGCCCCACGCGGTATTTATTGGTCTCAAAAATTGTTTGCACTATTACTCAAACTCGGAGAAAGAGGATCCCCTGGCTACCACCAAGGGGTTAAGTTTTCAAGCATATGTTTTTCTCTTAAGAATAACGTTTTTTTTTTTTATAACCCTCAAAGTTTTAAGTTTCAGCCCTGAACTAAAAAATAAAGTGAATCCTCAGATGACTGGTTATAATTTAGAAGGGGGAAAAAAAATCCCACCCACCTAGAATAGTAAGTAAATCGGTATAATGTAGCAAAGAAGTTAAGGGCAGGTTTTACAAATGCCTTGAAGACATTTTGGAGGGCACAGACTGTCAAGAGCCTGGAAGCCCGCAGGGTAATGAAACAGGCTGCCAGAGGGGAAATGACGAGGGGGAAGATGTGTTCTGAGGTCTGGCTCACAGCCTTTGCATCTACAGCTAGGGCTTTTTACCTTGGGGGCGCGTGTGGCTTTTCGTTCCCCTTCCATTTTATGCGAGGGGAAGGGACCAGGTTCCCTATTCCCTTCTTCTAGCTAAGCTCAGAGGATGCTACAGGAGCACTGATACTAGAGTCAAAGACTAGCCCCGAAGTATTTTTAATATATGTTCAAGCATTATGTACATAGGCTATAGGCTTGTCTCTGTCTGTCTCTCTGTGTATTTAATAATCTCCTTTTGTGGATTCTAATTCAACGTGAGACTAATGGAAAAGACTGACATACCCATTAACCAAGGGCATATGTAGCTCCAACATGCTCCCCCACCCCCCCAAACCTCTGCTTCTGCCGGCATTTCCTGCCAGAAATAGGTCTCAGCTGTGCGGTATTCGCCCAAACCCACAGCGCTCAAGTGCAAACTTGCCTCTATGAAGCGCCCATGCTGGGCGGCCATCACCCAACAGTCTGTCCGTGTTCTCTTAGGTCTCATCCTGCACAGTGTGGCCTCTGTGCTTTGTGTTTTAGGACAAATAAGAGCCCGGGTGAAGCTGAATCCATCTGAATATGAAGGGTTGGTTCAAACAATGGATGCTACAATTAGGATGAGGAAGCCTGGAGGACATCTTGACAAGAATAAACTCCTCTTTGATGTACCAGTGACAAGCCTGGCTTGTGCACACAGACTGGCTTAGGAGAATCACTAACCATCATCAAGTAAATGAACCTCACTTGCTGCTCATCCTGACCTCCTACTAGAGCTGCTCACGTGAGAAGCGGCTGCATTGAGAATCAGGCCTGAAGGCTGGAGAGGCTGCCACAAGACTTGATTGGCTGATCTGCTCTGGGACTTCTCCATCTATAGCATCATGATATGTAGCATGTATATTTCTCAAAGGGGCTCCCACTGTATTGCTGGATATCTGCTCTGTTGCATGACTTCTTGTCTCACTGAGGTGTCCCCTAAGGCCTCCCCAAGTGAATTTTATAGCCCATGGTTTTGATCAGCCAATCTCAATCCCAAGCATACCACTGAAACAGGTGTCTTCAATTTTACTTTATTTAAATAGATTAAAACAAGTACCCAAGACAAACAAGATCTCCTCTGGATTAGTCACTTGATGTAAGAGGAACACAACTATATCACTTTCAAACTGAGCTAGGTTTAGGCTCTCACTTATTAAGACTTGAATTTGGTCTTTTATTCCATTTCACCTCTTTAAAATATACACACTTCACAAACCCCTGGGCATGTCACAGTGGGCGTGTGCCACTTATGAAGACCCAGACCATCCTCTCCCTTTGCTACTGGTCTTCTACCACATCCCCACGGATTTTCCACGTGTATTCCCCAGAACAGCAGCTGCAGCTGGGAAGAGCAAACCCTGGGAACTTGTTAGAAATGCAAATTCTCAGGCTCCAGCCCAGATCTACTAAATCAAACACTCTGGGAGTGGGACCCAGCAATCTGTGTGTTTAAGGAGCCCTCCAGGTGATGATGATCCTAATGCACTGAAGTTTGAGAATCACAGTTCTACACCATTTCTGGCCAAAAGTCTATGCCCAATAGCAGTTGCTGCCATTATTAGAAGTCCTGAGCCCAGCTCGGTCTCCCTACATTGTCTATTTGAGGCTGATAACAAATCAAAATCATCTCAAACACCTGGGTAACACGTGATGGCTCAATTTGCCTACCTTGCTCTTAAAGGTGCTTCTATGATAACAGGAATTTCCCACATCAAGCTGCTGTCTTTTAAATTTTTCTGTTAATTTTGAGAGAGCAATCTCCTACCTAGATGTGAACTTGGAGTTACAATAATGTCAGTGGTTGCAAGGAGCTCATTTAATATAAAAAAGTATAGGGGGGACTTCCCTGGTGGCGCAGTGGTTAAGAATCCGCCTGCCAGTGCAGGGAACACGGGTTCGAGCCCTTGTCCGGGAAGATCCCACATGCCGCGGAGCAACTAGGCTCGTGCACCAAAACTACTGAGCTTGTGCTCTAGAGCCCGCGAGCCACAACTACTGAAGCCCGCGCGCCTAGAGGCCGTGCTCCACAATGAGAGAAGCCACCGCAATAAGAAGCCTGCCTACCACACCAAAGACCCTACGCAGCCAAAAATAAAAAATATAGGAAATATGCACTATTTTTCCAATGATCCAAACATTTGTACACCAAACTCATAAAGTCCTATTGAAACTGCACCCGGATTTTGTAACATTATGAAAGATCTCAGGGGAGCTGGTAGTACCACTTCACAGCATCCTTATGAAATCCAAACAAGTCCACGCATAAGGAAAGCACACGGTAATGTTCAAAGCTCTACCTACACGTGGAGGTCACAAAAGGTCAACCCGCTGGCCAAAAGGAATTTTGTTGTGTCCACGAATGTTTTAAAAGCTTTTAAGCTACTTGATGCTATTCTTTTTGAAACGGGAGATCTCACATTTTAAAAAGGAAGATTTCTGGCTTCTCTTGAGAATCAGTTGATGTGACAACATAGGACCCACGTTCTCACCTGGTATAAATTAACTGTACCTTCACTGAGAAGTGATATCTGCTCTCCAGGTCCTTACAATTTCCTACTCAATCCGTGTCAATCATTTATGTTACAGGCTGGCTCCCGGGTCCTTCTGGGTTTGCAACTCCTGTCGACTATAAACAATCCTTTTCATTGTTATTATTAGTATCCTCCTGCACTGCAAACTCTCAGGTGTTACTATACTCATGAAATTTCCCAGTTTGGCAATTCACCAGTTGAGGTGAAAAGAATTCATCTTTCACCCTTTGCGTCCATTTTCTCCATAAAGATGCATGAGTTATGATTTGTTGATTCACTTACTATAAACAGAAAACTTTTGTTGAGTGTTTTCTGTACCCCTGCTCTGAGTATTTCCCACGAAATCTCTCAAATAACCTTCACAACAATTCCATGAGGTGGGTATTATAATTATCTCCAACTTACAGATGAGGAAACCGAGGGCCAGCAAGGTCTCACAGATACTAATAGAAAAGCTGGGATGTGAGCCAAGGCTTTCGTACACCAGAATCCACGCTTGTTACTCACCAGACTGTGAGGTACTGACAGCCCTGGGGACCACCGTCTCCGTGCATCAATGCCATTTGCTGCCTCAGTCAATATCACACTACATGATGATCAACTCTTACTGCCAAGGAAGTTGATCAACATCCCCAAAAAGGATCAGTGATAAAATGTGGGTAGTTCAAAGGACCAATAGCAGTGGTCCGCAAAGCACTGGGTAACCCCAAAGAAATGCAGAGAAGCCTTCACTGAGCCCTGTTTTTCTTCTAAATATTAACAAATCATAACCCACAAGCCCCCCTGCTTGGTTTTTTAAATGATGACTGCTCTATTTCACAGGGCACTTGCCAGAGCAGCTGCTCTTTGTCCCAAGAGGCTAAAGCCTGATATACTCAGAGGTACAAATAAATGGTCAGAGAGGTGTATGGCCCTTGGGCATATTTGTGTAAGGCCTGCCTGGGCACTCCCAGACCTGGCAATGACACTGAATGGGCCCCCAGTGGCACTCACCTGCTGAGCGGCCCTGCAGAGTCAGCTGGGGCAAACTCTCCCTCAGCACCAATGTCCTGAGCAAACCATTTTTTAAGCCTCAACTTGAACTTTTAGAAGCAGGGTACCATTTATGTGGAAGAAGATAACAAATGACTGGGATCTTCAATTCTCTAGCCCTTTACCAGCTGCCTGCCAACAACAGAGGTTCATGTACAGGGATGGTCCCCCCAAGAATCACAGTTTTTGTTACTATAGGGCTTGGGCTTGGGTCTCTAGAACCCCTGAGGGATCCCTGACCTGGGAAGCTAGGCTGGGTCACAGGCAAATGGCAGCCAGGACTTTTGTCCAAGCCATGCAGGCCAACCGAAGCGGCCTGAATCAAAGCGGGCTGATTGGCCTCCTTAGCCTTTGGTCCACACTCCAACCCTGGCACTCAAGGCCTTATTGCTCAGAGGCAAGAAGAACACTGAGAGATGAAGCCAAGGAAATGCCAAGAGTGTTTTTTTGTGGGTAAAAGGCAGAACCAGCCTAAGCCACCCACCTACATCCGGGCCTTCTCAGGACAGAGAACGGGGTCAGGTGGGAGCCATAGGCCACTATCTGTACCCTCTGGGGGAGAATTTTAAGAGGGCGAGGGGTCCGAAGTGAAATCCCCCAAAAGGCAGATTCCACAGAGTCACGGCTAGGCCCACATACCCGCAAGCTCACCCCTCTCCCCACCGCCAGCTCAGAAGGATCCTAGGGGCAGCTCCTGCCCCTAGCACAGCACCCCTCCAAGGCTAGACGTGCCACTAACACGAGGAATCAGGAGTCGGGAGAGAGATACAACCCTTCCACACCTCACTGTGTGAGCCCAGATGCCGCTGCATACCCGACTGTAAAGTGGAGACAATGAGACCTGCCCAGCACAGCTCAGAATTCAGGTATCACGTGCAGGTTTTTGTAAAGTGCTGTACAAATGCCAAAGATCGTTTTTATTATTCCACAGAGTCTGAGTTCTCATTAAGTGACAACATTCCCTAAAGAGCCAGTGTAGGTTGGATTGGCATCTCACATCTCAGCAAATTTGGACACACTCACGTATGTCCGTATTTTCTATGTCTCTGAGGGCTTTTGCCCACGATGACCTCTGAAACATTCAGTGATCTTCACCAGAGCCCAAGGAAGACTCCCTTCCTCTCGGATGTGCAGACATAACAACATCCTCCCCCCAGACTGGTTTCTATTGAGACACAGTGGTTTCTTCTCCAAGGGACTGTTACTCACTCGGTGAGAACTCCCATTGGGTATTTCCATGCACTGAAACCCAGCTTGGAAGACTCTCAAAAGGATGTGGCCTCCTGGTTTGTCTCAGCCTTTCCCGATGCTACTGAATCAGTCTGCTTCCCCCTCATCCGCTGGCACAGAGGCTGCCGAACTGCCCAGTGAGCTCATGGGAAGAGCACGAGATGCTGCCACCATGTTGTGGGGAGCCAATCTGGCAGTGGTCACTAAAGGGGCTCCAGTGCCCTCCAGTGTGGGCTCTGATTCTGGCCTTGACACTTTCTGTTAAGGTCGGGCTCCTTAAAACATGGACAATATAGACGTTCCTCCCTCATCAGCTTATGAGGATTAAATGGCATCATCTGTGTTCAGATGTACTTGAGTCTCCTTGCTGAGTTGGCGCCTTTGGCTACTGACTTAACTCCTTCATGTGTTTCGCTTTCCCTTTCTTATACTAACTATTTCAAATAAATAATAAACAAACTAACAACAAACAAGTGAATAAACACCTTCTGCTCACTGGGAAGTTACTGTGTTATTTTACATTTTATTTTCAATCTTCAAGACTTGCTCAAACATCTCCTCTCTTAGAAAGTGCTCTACAACTCCTCCAGGTCAGCTTACCTGCTCCAGGTGTGTGCTCATTTGCATAAGTATTCCTGCTACTGAATAGTAATTGTTTATGTTAGACTATTAACAACTTAAGATTTTTTTTTTTTTAAAGAACACATGTCACAAGAGCCCTGCTGAATAGAAAATGGTCAATAAATGGCAACTGTATTATTATGCCCTGAATGATTACCCACACTCATTCTGCTATAGAGGCATCTTGCTGTCTTCTAAAATTACAACTTTGGGAGAGTTCCTACGGATGGAAGGAGCACCTGGGAGTAGAGACACTTGTCAAGATGGATTTGCTCCTCTTTTGGCAGGAAGTAGGCTGAAATTCATCTTTTCTCATTGATTAGTCTCTGGACACAACTGGAAGATTCAATTAAAGCACTATAGTTTCTGAGTATTTCACTCCCTTGGGGGGAAAAAAAATCCCACAGATGATCATGTGGCTAGTAGGTCACAGGACATCTGTCCCTTTTAGAACTTAAGTGTGCGAAGGGTAAAGTCTTCCCTCTGATGGCTGAAACTTGGGGACACTGACTTTTTGGTATTGCCAGTCCCTTCCGAGAGGCAATACTTTGTAAATACCTACTGCATGACTGGATGGATGGATCCTCCAGTCACATCTCTGCACCTGGTCTGAGGAGCTAGCAAAATTGACACTGGGCTAAGCTCTGGCCTTCAGTCGAGTAAAGGAAAGGATAAAGAAGGCTGTTCAGACTCTTTCTGTTTCAGAGATGTTGCCTCTCACCCTCACAGGACAAGGCAGCAGTGTAGACAGGAAATGGGGGCTCTAGCTCAAGACCATCTACCGGCCCCTGCATGCCAGGTCCTTCACCTGCACCGTATCTAAACCTTACAGCCAGCCCCTGAGGTAGAACTCATGAGCCCCCTTTACAGATGAAGAAACCAAGGTCCAGACTAAAGAGTACCCAAGGGCCTACAGATTAGAATCTCCATCATATCTGCTCTTCCTCTTGGAGAGGAGCCCAAGTTGGTGAAGAGATAAAGAATCATTCTCTTCCTCCTGGGGGAAAGCGGGGTGGCGGGGGGGATGAATTGGGAGATTGGGATTGACATATATATACTGATATGTATAAAATAGATAACGAATAACAAAAAACAAAAAACAAACAAACAAAAAGAATCATTCTCTTCCTCCTTCACATCTCCAGAGAGACTTCAGGAGGGCTAGGCTCTGGCAGCAGCCTCGTGAGCTCCTGAGGGTCCCCTGAGAACCCTAGGAAGGTGGTAGAAAGAGGCAAGTTTGCAAAATTTGGAGAGTATGCATTAGACCAAAGCACGGCATAGAACTATTTACTGATGTGGTCACAAGCCCCTCCACCCCATCTCTCAATTCTCTCTCTCTTTCTGTCTGTCTGTCTGTCTGTCTCTCTCTCTCTCACACACACACACAGTTAATTCGCTGTTAGAAAGTCTGCACTAATAACAACAGATATATTCATTGAGGCCGAATCATTCATGAGAATCATCAACACCTTCCCAGGTACAGGACAAACTCAATTCCACAACTGAACAGGCATGAGAATTCCAGAAGACTGGCTAGATCTTTCTTGAAAGTCCATTTAGCCTCTGCTGGGATTACCCGGCCCCACTCGGAAAAGGGTGGCCCAAGTGTAAGCTGCTACTGGCACCCCGTTCAGAAAGCAAGTCCTTTCATGAGGCTCAGCTGTTCCTCAGGCATCCAGTAAAGCTGGTCATGCAAAGGCAGAGAATGTGACAACTGTTGGAAACCTTCGGCGGCCTCCGATGGGAGCAACCGAACGTTCTCCGCAGCAGCCACTTCATGGACAGTAAAGCAGCCTATTATTCAGTTTATATAAAACACCCACCAGCTACATGGCACCGAGGACTGAATATCTCCATTCTTACCAAGTTCATGACATACTGGCCACACTGCTGGGCCACTAACTCTAGAAACCGTAAACAACCTCACTAACCATCAAAATACACATACTCAGAGGGAAAGGGAAAGAAAAAAAAAAAGCCTTCCTGAGTTCTGAGGACCAAGTTCAAAGATTGCCCAATAGGCAAAAAAGCCATAGCATTCAACAGTGCCAACAAACGTCTCTCTTGCTTCAGCTGTAAAGTCTCCAAGACATTTTAAGATTTGAGGACTTTGATAAAGAGGATCTCAGAGCCACAGAGACCACATCAAACGCTTCTTTAAAAAAGAAGAGTCTGTATGCATTTCCCAGTGAAGGATCCGTCCAAAGGATTTTAAAAACACTTTAATATACTTTGCTTCCAAAACATTACACACCATTTCTCCAATAAGTTTATATGTGTTTCCAGGGAACTCCTGGACCAAAAAGAAAAAAAAACAGTACTTAGGTAAAAGAATGTCTGGCGATTCTTTTATGCCAATATGTTAAGAGACCTTCTCTTCTAATTGCTATTATTTCATATAGCAGCAGCAATCATTCCCTCATCTGAAAAGGAAATATATAATCCAGCTGTGGTGGCTCCAGTAAAAATACCACATCTGTGGATCATTGGCAACACTGTGGCAGGATTGCTCAAATTTAGGCAGCTTTCGAGCTCTTTTATACCCAAGATGCACATGGGTACACTTTTCTGAGAGTGCACATAAACTTTGCCAAAACTGGTTGCTCCTTTGTATGCTGAAAACAGGTTTTCAGATGATCCACACCTAGAAGAAGGAGGCTCTCTTGGAATATTATTCCCAGGACCCAGTTGTTCTAAGACGTCCCCAGACCACCCCACCCCCCTCCCCAGGGTGGTGGCTTGCGCCAGTGCCCTTGTCAATATCAAACAGAACAGGGAAAATGAACACTCCCGGTTCCAGGGAAGAGGTTCTACCGCGTGGCTGGCAGTGGAGCTGATTGCTGGTTTTCCACTTAGCACACCAACAGCTTCCGCAGAGTGGACGGCAGCCACCGTTCTGGTGACCGTTCCCGCCATTCTCCAGTGTCTGAAGTCAGAGTATTACTGAGCACTGGGTGGTAATATTCCAGGAATCCCCTCCCCCCGACCCCCACCCCTCATGCTCCTGTTTAGTCTTTCCCTAAAGCCCAGTAGCAAGCATCTTATTTCTAAGCCAATCTTCCACATTCAAATCCCCAGCCCAAAGCGCGCCCTGGGGCTTTCCATCTACAGACCGTAAAGGAAAAAGCAGTGTAGCTGAGCCTTGACAGACTTTTATCCCCAAAACACATGTCCTGCGGCTACTGTGCTGGAATGTCGACGGCCCCGAAGCACTCGGGGTCCTCTTCCATCCCAGACAATAGAGCAAGAAAATAAAATGAAAGTGGACTTACTGCTATGGCTTGCAGCCTTTCCTTGTGCAATTCCGCCTCTGCCATCCTGGAGAAGGGCACACAGGGAGGGAAGGAAGAAAGAAAAACAAAACACACGCTGTAGTCACCCAAGGAAATTGATGGACACCCCGGGGGGATTTTGCTAGAAACCCAGGGAGAGCCGAGGGGCGTCCGGGGATCCGCTTCGGAGGTGGCGGGCAGAGCTGTGTGCGCGGCTGGCTCGCCCGGCTCAGCCTCTGGCCCCCGCCCGCCCGGCCGCCTGGCTGCGCCCCAGCGCCGCCGCTCCCTGCATCTCCCGGCCGCCGGCCGCGCCAGTCGGGGACGTGGGCCACTGGCAGCAGCCGGGAGGGCGCGCTCGCCCAGCGCTCGTCCTCCGCCCTGACGTCTCCGCGCCTCGCTCCGCCCCTGGGGTGTGGGGGACCCGCGGCCGCAGCCCCGGGCTGCTCTAAGCGGGCGGGAGACACCGGGGCTGCAGCCGCGGGGAGTGGGGAGGCCCCCAAGGCGCGGCCGGGGAGCGCGCGGGCGGGCTGGCACCCGGGGCGCACCGGGAGCCGCTAGGGCGCACGGTTGGTGCGCCCAGGTGGACACGTGCTCACTGGGGACGTGCAGACGCCAGCTCAGGGGCCTCTGGCACAAAGCGGGGCCCCAGCACGTCCTGCCTTGTATCTCGTGCCAAACGCTTAAGACTCCACACGGGGACATTTCCAACTGCCTCACCCACATGCCTTAAATGGCAGGATCCTCAGCGGTCAAGTTGGCCAAGGGCAGGGTGTAGCTCAACACAGGCCATCCCTCTGTGAGGCCAAATGTGGGTTAGAAAGACAACCAAGAGTTTGTAGTTATAGGTGCTCGGCTAGGCTGGGCTTGATCACTTATTAGCTGTGAAGCCCTGGGCAAGTCACTTAACCACTCTGAACCTCAGTTTCCTCATCTGAAAAATGGAGTGTCTTGTCAGTGCCTAATGAGATAAAGTAGGCCTATAAAGGTGCTTTGTAAAGGGCAATCTGTTCTGAACATTATCCTGTGACATTCTGGGCTGAAACTCTGAGAATCTTTACTTCTGTACTCAGTCTCTGAAAGGAAAAGTAGGATCTGGTCACCAAAACACTTCACCTCTTCTTTACTGAAACAGGCGGCAGTTCTAAAGTGCATCTTTTATGCCAGGCCCTGGGCTGGAAATGAGAGATAGATAAAGATCCAGTCCAAAAGGAAACAAAAAGCTAAAAACAAAATACGTCTTCACCTCCAGGAGGGGGCTGCTAGAATTCCCAACACTCATAAGCAAACTTTCCTCCATAAAATGAAGTAAACATGGGGGAAAAAAACCAATGTGACCTCTTTACATCCTTGATGACTCTATAAATGCAAGACTTAAGAAGACATTTTGAAAGGTAGGCACATCAAATTTCTCCCAATCACCTCTTTCCTGGGCAAATTCTTGCAATTTCTACTAAATCACCTTTTCAGCATTCAGAGAGGTTTCACCTGTCACTTGAAGAGCAATTACTACTCTGCCCAAAGACTGAAGCAGTCACCAAAACAGTTTCACTGATTGATTGTTTTCTCTTTCTTTTCATAACAGGCGTAGGTGGAGCTGTTTGTATCGTAAATCCAAGCCAGCACCAGATTTGACATCCCCCTCCAGTATATCCGGAACTTCTGCTTTCTGGCTAAGACCCATCACTTTCTTCAAACGGTTCATTTTCTCTTCACTTCCAGTGCCAGCTCCAGAGGACAAGTGTTTTGAGGGGTGTTAGCTCACAAATAAACAAAGCTTTTAGTACTTTGGCAGAGTGACTGCGTACCCAACAAGAGTAGAGAATACAAGATGAGCGAAGTGAGACCAGAGAGGTGGAAAGACTCAGCCAGAGTCATGGAGCTAGGATTTCAACTTAGATCAGACCCTCCAGAGCTCATGTGTATAACCACCAGGCACCAGGCTCGGCCAGTAATATGAAGGTGGGGCAGCCCCCAGTGATGAATAAGTGGTCCTTTCCCCTCCAGTTACACAGATATTAAAAAGGAATTAGAAGAGCACAGCAATGTGAATGCACTTAGTGTCACTGAACTGCACACTTAAAAGTGGTTAAAATGGTAAATTTTATGTTATGTATATTTTACTATGATAAATTTTTAAAAGGCATGATGGAAGGTGAGATGGAGTGGAAGACGGGCTTAGGCATCTTTTGGAAGTGACCAGTTGGAAAGCTTTGAATCTCAAGATAGAAGAATCAGGATTGGGGACACATACCTGGGTGTCATCTACATTGTGGTTATAGCTAAAGAAAGAATGGCCAGGGTAAGAAAACAGAACGAGAAGAGGAGAAAGCCCAGGAAAGGAGGCTGAGGAAGTATCATCTGAAGATTAGAAGGAAAAATCAAGAGGGATGTTTCTACGAAAAGCCACAGCAGGAGGAAAGGGTTTTTCAACAGAGTCAAGTGGTTTGGGGAGGTCAAGAGAGATGCAGACTAAGAGGCTTGGGCAGCCAGGAGGCTGTGGGTGACATTGAGAGAGCTATGTGTGTGTGTGGGTGAGCCTGTAAGCAATTACAGAGACTTGAATGAGTGAGAGGTGGGGAAGGAACATCCTTGAGTAAAAACCACTCCTTTCAGATGTCTGGATGTGAAAGATGAAGGTGGTGGGGGGAACAGGAAGGTGGTCTATGGGAAGCAGAGTCAAGTTGAAGGGTTGTTAGATCAGGTGAGACTTGAATGTTTCAGGGCCAAAGGGAATTAGGCATCAGGGAAGTGAGACCAAAGACACAGTCCAAAGGGAAGATAAGTATTAGGTCTCAGATTAGACCAGAGGGCATCCAGATGAGCACTGGTGGCCAAGTTAGGCTTGGAAAGATGGGGAAATGAAGTAGGACAGAAGATGGAATGGGTAAAGATGAAGTCATTTTATTTGAAAGAGAGAGAAGTTGAGGGAGTGTATATCGGAAGCCTAGTTTTCCCAGCTGATGGAAGGGCCATTGGTTGAGACTGATGGGGTGTGGGAGGGGACTTCAGAAAAATAGAAATGGTTTGTAAAGAAACTGTGAGAAATGGGAACAATTAAGACACGTTTCCCAGTCAGCAGTATGCATCAGAATCTCCTGGGTCACATTTCTCTGAATACATGTACAAAATTAAATATCTATGGGTGAGGTAAAAGTTAGGGATGGATTTAGAACCATCGTACTAACTGGGCTTACTAGGAGTAGACAGAAGATTTATGACCAATTTACTTCCTCAGTGGCTTTTAACCGCCTGAGACCCATGATATACAGGGCTCCTGTTTACTCCGTGTTGAGGATTGTCAAAGCAGGGATGGCCAAAAGTCAAAGGAGAAAAGAAATTCAGAATGCTGGACCCTGGGGATTTGTCCAGGGGGAAATGTAGCACAATCTTCCACATTTTTTTTCTGGCTGCCCCATTTGTGCAGCCCTTTCTATCTTTGGGGAATTCCCATATTACGAGCCATCGTGAGATTCAGAACTACTTCCCATCATGCAAGCCGGGAAATGCCAGACACTTGTTTCCCAGGTCCTCAGAAGCTATGACATGGCATGCAATCTGGGCTTAGTTAGCCATGTGCACTGGCCAAGGACCTTGAAGACACAGCATTAGAGAACTCTTTCAGGCTGGTTGCTCATCTTTGGTCCTGCCCATTGCTCAAGCCTCCTTCTCTAGCCTTCTCAGCTATTCTGCCAGCTACGTAATACACTTTCGATTCATGCCTTCTCTGCTCCTAGCAACTAGAATCAGTTTCTGCTGCTTGTGACTAAGAACCCTAAGTGAAACAGGAAGGCACGTGAAGAGCAGACAGAAAACATTTTCTCCTCTTCCAATACTTCTCCCCTCAAAGCTCTAAATTTTAGCATTTTGAAATCATCTAACCCATTACAAACACAGACACTTATAACCCAAATTATGCCATTTCTTTCATAAACTTTTATTGTATAATATTCTATACTAGACATTAGGCTATGGCTTGGTATTACAAAGAATTCATAGTCTAGTGCTAATATTGGTGACTTTTTGCCCTCCACACATTTGAAATCTCAAAAGATCTATTACAATGGGTGCATAATGTGTGTAACAAATCACTAGTTCTTGCCGGGACAGTAAACCGTGTTGCATAAGCACTACCCGTATTGTCTAATGGTTTTTCTGATAGATGCTGTATTGCACAGCATTATATTGAGAGAATACAGAATGCTAGATTTGCGAAATAGATGTTTTGGTAATAAAAATTGCAGAATCTATTTTAGGGTGTGAGTCCTTTGAGAACCACAGATGATCACAGCCTTCTCCCCTGTGGGGAAAACGGGAGCTCTGTAAACTGAGAGGGAAATGACTTGCCAAGACCCATTCAGTGAGTAAAAGTTAAAGTCTTGCTGAACAGAACCTAAGCGTGTGAAACTTCAGAGTAACCTGAAGCTTTCCATTAACAAAAGTAATTTTAAAAGGATGCCAGGTCCTCCAAAATGTTTGTATTTGTATCATCTCTCTTTTGCCTAGGATCTTTTAGAATACATGGTCATTAAAAACATATGTGATGGCTGCACAGGATCAAAAGGAGGGGAACAGTGCTTGGAGCCCTTTTGGCTCCTGTGGTTGTGAAAAATTTGGGAAAGTTGATGGGATTTCAAGTATGTGATGTTTTTCTCAATGGGATTCAAATGACAGATCCATAGAGAGTCCCCATGGTGCAAGAGAGTGAAAGAACTTAGAAAACAAGATGCCAGTGTGGGAAATAAACTAGGCTGTATGTCACTTAAGGTATAGATTGACTAAGCTCTCTACATAGAAGATTCAAAAAGAGCAACTAGAAATCCATCTAAAAATGAATGGTAGAATTTCTATCTGACGGCCTCATTTTCTCTTGGCTAGCCTTGGCAATGTCAGTTGATCAACACTGTGAATTGCTGGAAGAAACCAGGGGCTATAAGGAGAGCATACAGGAATTGGATCTGGATGGTTAGGGGTCATTCTACATTCACCTTGCTGGGATATTCAGATGTTGATAAAAATTTTGAAAAGTGGGACTAGGTGGTGGGAGGTGGGCATGACACAGAGAAAAGGCATGAGCTGTAAAGACAAGTTAGAATCCCAGCCCTCAGACTCACCAACTGCACAAACTTGAATTCCTTTAGCTCAATTTCCTCATCCTTAATGGGGGATAACAACTCTAACCTCATAAGGATATTGCAAGAAATCAAGATAACAGATGGAAAATGCTTGAGAGTGACCATAGTAGATGCTCCAAAAATGGCAGGTCCTAATTATACAACCCAATTACTTCTTCATTAAAACTGTCATAGACCAAATCAAGTGAGTGACTTGATTGTACCTACCCTTTTATGTAGGCTTTTTTTTTTTTTGCAATGTAGGCTTTTTCTTTTAAGAAAAGGGGTGAACTATCAATATTCTTTAAGTTTTCCACATTAGTAGGTACTTCTCTTTTTTCATCTTTTAAAAGGGAGGATTCTGCCCTGTGTCATTTATTGTCTAGAAATTTCATTACCAGACTCCCCCTTTAATGATTCATAGACACCTACAGCCTTATCTTTTGGAGTAAGTCAATTTAATGATTATAAATAGGAAGGAATGAGAAGGGAATGCTTAAGAGGACATAGATTAAGTCCTAGGAAAAGATGGAAAGAAAAGCTTAATTGTGGAGTGTCTTGGAAGAGAGCTACATGCCCACGTATTAAAGGTGCTCCTTGGTGGAGTTGATTCAAGGTTTGGGTGTGAATTAGCTACAAAGGGAAAAGTCTTTGGGAAGGCCAGTCTGGTTATCTGATGTTGGTAGACACAATCAGGTCACTGGCTTCCCAGAGAGCTTAGGGGCCAGTCTAGTTTGCCTTAGTACAATGACCATGAAGTGCCCCGTCAGCTTGGAATCCCTTTTTGCAGTGGGACCATCAACACTTTCATTGTTAGCCATGATTCAATCATGCCGTACACATCCTGCAAGTCAGCACTGCTAACAAGAGAGAGATTTCCTGTGCGTTTGGCAGTGCAGGGACAGTAGCCTATCAGTTAAATCCTGTGTGCCCTCCTGGTTGGGGAATGAATAATGAAACTGGGAAAGCCTAGCTTCAGCTCCTACGACCTATGGACGCTGAGCCCTTCTGATGCCCTTTGGAGTGTTCAGGGTTTCAATCCTGCATGCCCACCCATTGCCCACCCTCCATACACTCATACACTGGCAAAATGGATCCAACTTGGGTTTGGCCCCTTCGAGCCGGTCTCACTGAGAGGTAATAGCCAGTCAGTCTCAAAAATTGCTCCTTCCTAAGAGCAGTATGGAGGTTCCTTAAAAAATTAAAAATAGAGTTACCATATGATCCAGCAACCCCATTCCGGGGCATATACCCAGAAAAGATGAAAACTTTAATTAGAAAAGATACATGTATCCTAATGTTCACAGCAAAACAATTTATAATAGCCAAGACTTGGAAGCAACTCAAGTATCCATCAACAGATGAATGGATAAAAAAGATATGGTGTACATATACAATGGAATATTACTCAGCCATAAAAAAGAATGAAATAATGCCATTTGCAGCAACATGGATGGACCTAGAGATTATCATACTAAGTGAAGTAAGTCAGACAGATCTATATCATATGATATCAGTTATGTGTGCATTCTAAAAAAAAGATACAATGAACTTACTTACAAAATAGAAATAGACTCACAGACATAGAAAACAAATTTGTGGTTACCAAAGGGGAAAGGGGGGAAGGAGGATAAATTAGGAGTTTGGGATTAACAGATACACACTACTATATATAAAGTAGATAAACGACATCCAGGACCTACTGTATAGCACAGGGAACTATACTCAATATCTTGTAGTAACCTATAGTGGAAAACAATCTGAAAAAGAATAAATATATCTGAACCACTTTGCTGTACCCCTGAAACACAACACTGTAAATCAACTATACTTCAGTAAAAAAAATGAATGGGATGTACAGGTTGTCACTTCTATTTGAACCCATAAAAGCTACTCTCATTCTCCAATGGAATATTACTCAGCCATAAAGAGGAACAAAGATCTGACATCTGCTACAACGTGGATGAACCCTGAGGACATGATGCCTATTGAGAGAAAACAGTCACAAAGGTCACATTTTCTTGATTCCATTTACATGAAATGTCCACAGAAGGCAAATCCATGGACACAGAAGTAATCTGGTATTCTCAGGGGAAGAGGAGGGGACATGGAGACTGACTGATTAGTGGGACAGGGTCTCCTTTGGGGCGATAAGGATGTGCTGGAACCAGACAGAGGTGGTGCTTGCGCAACACTGTGAATGTGATAAATGCCACCGAATAGTTCCTTTAAAAACAAAACAATATTTAACAATAAAAAACCTACACCAAAAAAAATTTCTCCTTACCAAATGTAACCCTCCCAGCTGGGGCCTCATGGACAGACAACCTTTCCTCAAAGCAGCTCAAGACAGAGTGGAAAGAGCACCAGACAAAATCTCAACCCTAGGTCCTAATCCTAACTCTGCCACTTACTGTGTGACCTCAGACAAGCAACTTAACTGCTCTGAGCTGAGGTTTTCTATCTGTAAACTGGGCACAGAGATAGCTAACTACCCCACAAGGTTCTTGTAAGGATGAAAGGAACTCATGAATGAGAAGGTGTTTTGAGAACTAACTATAAATGCTCTCAGAGTGGGAAGGACTACAGTGAAAGGGATGCCTTCAAGGTTAGGATCTCAGGGACATAAGGACTGGTCAGTGGGGTGGAGGCAGGGGCTGGGGTGAGGTGATGTTTGTAAGACTGAGAAACATTCTGTAGCAGCCACAACCTCGGCCTACCAGGAGAAAAGACTCAGCTAGCACATAAGACAAAAGAGGCTTCCAGATGTCTGATGGGTTTCTAACACAATCAAACCAATAAATGCAAATGACCAACGCCACCTAGGGCTCTCTTTGCCTCCTTAACGTTCCTCAGTCACTCAAGTGATTTCTGCTTTATCCAGTCAAACAGTTGCACTTCCTGATCTACATATTTAATTAGCTTCGCTAAATGCAGGATAGGGTGTGGGGTCCAAGGATGCAGTGGCAGCGGCAGAGAGAAGCAGGAGAGAAGGAAACAGAGAAACTTGGATCTTTTCTGCCATCTGTGTGTGTGTCAAACTTAGATTGGAAAGCTACCTGGTCCGTGTTTACATGAATGTGCCCTCCTTTCTGCATTCATTCCGAGCTAAATTTATACCACTAGAGGGAAAGGCGTACTTGGGGAGGTGGGGATGGAAAAAGAGTTGACGCAGAGGCGTCCGCTTGGCTGGGAGCCAGGAGCACTGAGGGGGGTGGGGGGTGGGCAGCCCCTCTGGGAGGCCCCAAGGATGGAGCCTGTGCTGACTTGACAAAGGAAGGTGTGTTGTGTTCTGCTGAGGAGGGAGTGAGCACAAACAAGACATTAGATCATGTGTCAGAGACAGCAGTTCCCTGACTCCCACGAGCCCCCAAGTCCGGCTCAACCCTTTGGGAAAGGGACACTCAGCTGTTCTCCAGGCCTCCACAGTGAGAGCAGTGTCTGTCCCCTGGGGAAAAGCAGCTGGCAGGGCCACTTCTGAGGCACAGATGAGCTTGCCTTCTGTACTGATGTCATTCCCATTGTTTTCTCTCCGGGGACAGCTTTCCCAGCGTGGGCGTGGAGGGCAGGGAGGTTGCTGCCTTCTAGGATCTGGGTTGGATTAAGTGCTGTGCACCCACATCTGGATGTCAGATTGTTGATGCCTGCGCTGGGACCCAGGTGTCTCCTGTCAGTCCTACATGATGTCCCCTCTTCCCACTCAGTTCCTCTCTTTCCTCCTCTAGTTCCTCACCTTTCACTCTTCCCTAAGTCAAGCCCCTGTGACACCATCTTTCGCAAGTGGACAAGCCATCACGGTCGAGATAGCTTTTCCTGTGACCAGAGAGCTCTCTGCTAGAATTGAAGATCTCCCGCTATAGACAGGCAGTCAGTCCATCTCCCTCCGGGGCTCGGTCCCCTTGTCGCACGGAACTCCCCTTTGTTGGGATGGGGGAGGGGAGGCCCCTGGGGTTCTGGGGTGGTTCTCCTTTGTTTCAGGCTCAGAAGTCACCAGAGCATCTGGTCAGAGCTTCACCCTGTTTTTAGTCTCCAGTCCCCATACTCCTCCCCAGAGAACTTGACACCTTCTTCATCTGTTTGTCCCATTCCAAATCTGGTGCTTTCTCATACCACGAGCTATGCCTGGAATGCAGCCTCCCCCTCCCTTTTCTAACTTTCCAAGTCCCCTCTTGTTAACTCTACAGCATTCCAGAAATCCCACCCCCTCAGGGTATGCATGGTGGTCCCTTTGGGAAGGAAAAGTGGTTATCCCTCCCAATTTCTAACATAGTGTGTGACTTAACAAGTTATTTACTTAACTTGTCACTCTCTCAGTTAACTCAAAAATCATAAAGTCAGAGCCCTGAAGGAGATCTCAGATACATCAGCGTCCCACAAGCCACCATGATGGTTGTCTGCATGTAACAAAGCTACTTAGGTTGGCAGGAAGCATGGATTGGACAAACTGGACCTTAAATCTCAATTCTACCACTTAATGACCTTAAGAAATTTACTTCTCTGAGCTTAAGTTACTCTGTCTGTAAAATGGGAAAGATATCAGTATCCATTTTACAAGATTATTGTGACAATCAAGTGATATAATGTATTCATCATGTATGTAACTCCTGACATATTGAAGGTGGTCAGTGAATACTCTTTTATAATCATGACCATAATCTCATTTATTCATCAATATCTGTATCATTCTGGATGTGTTTCTGCCTAGACGTGCCTGTGTCCGAGTGAAGGCTCCTGAGTCACTTGTTAGCCCATCACTGGGTGCTATGGACTGCATGTTTGTGCCCCTTCCCATTCAAACGTGGAAACCCACATCTCCAGTGTGATGGAGATGGGGCCTTAGAAGGCAATTCGGTCATGAGAATGGAGCCCTCATGATGGGATTAAAGAAGAGGCAGTAGAGAGCTTGCTTTTCTCTCTCCTTCCTCCATATGAGGACACAGCAAGCAGACAGCCATCTGCAAACCAGGAAGAGGGCCCTCACTAGCAACCCAATCTGTCGATACCCTGACCTTGGACTTCCAGCCTCCAGAACTGTAAGAAAAAATGTTTGTTGTTTAAGCTGCCCAATTTATGGTAATTTGTTACAGCAGCCTGAGCTAAGACCCCAGGTGTGCCAGATATGGTCCTCAGACTAGACCAGCACTTACTCATGAATACTCCTGACTCTTGCTTCTTGCCTCTAGAGTTTGCTCTCCAAGGTCTTTTGATGCTGTGCAAACCTCTTTGTAACATTTTGGCTTTGCCAAATTCTTATCATGAGAGACTGAAGGAGACAAAAGTGCAAAGTGTTTTACGGGGTGAATTATGTTACCACCTAGAACAGTGATCTAAGCTTTGCAGGAGGGCAGATCACAGAGTCCTTTTGAGAATCTGGTAAAAACTATGGACTTAAGGGCAATGCACATGCCTACAACATTTTGTATACAATTTCTGAGCTTTCTGGAACCCCTTGAATTCTTCCATGGACACTCTTAGAAGGCCCATGGACCTCTGTTTAAAAAAAAAAAAATCTTCTCTGGAACCTAGAATATCAGAGGAGTTGAGAGAGACAGGAGAGAGTTGATTTATGAGCTGGGAAGCTCAACCCGGTTATTAATGTAAGAGACCGGAAGTCTAGGTCTTTGCTGCTCAGCCCTGTCACCTCCTGCCCCCACCAGGGACCTTGCCAATGGCTGCCCAGGCTGCCCGCTCTACACACTGAGAGCTGCCCTACCTTAGTTCTCTTTCATAGTTTCTGGCAGAGAAAAGGCACAGGCGCCAATGAACCCCCTTCCTGGGCATGAGCTACCTCTACAGTGTTTCTCCCAACCCAAAGCTTCCTCAGACCAATGCCTATCCAGCAGTTAGTCCTTCTAGAGTGGCCCTCACTGGTCTCCCCCCAGAAGGGACCTGTCTTGCATCTGTATACAGTAAGGATCTTATCAATCCATTCTTGCTTCCCAGGATTAGGTTGAAACTGTTTTCTATTCTAGGTGGAAACAATAAAACAAAAAACAAAAAAACAAAAAACAGATATCAGAACCCGGAGTTTGAACAGAATAATAAAATGGCTTGTCCACATCACCCTCAAACCGTGTTAGGCTTTATCCCATCAGGCATCTTATGAGTAGCCTCCAATATTCAAAATCCACTTTCCAAAGGCCTGCCCCGCATTCCTGCCTCTACCACTGACGGCTGAAGTCATTTGACTTCCATTTTGGAACTTCCAGTGAGAATTCAAGCTTGATCCAAAACCACTGGCCTCTCCAGCTTCCAAGGAAAACAGACTGTTGCTGAATTATAAAGACTCTGTTAGGTTGCTGGGAGCCAAAACAAATGGAGCTGGCTTTTCCTTAATAAGGGGGAAGCAGCCTTTCCAAGGTGGTGACCTAATGAGGCAACCGACAAATAGGTGTCAGGTTTCAAACCCCACCCCGGTGGAAAGCCAGGCAAAGGATAAAGTCTTTCAGGATGAACTTCGACTTCAGAGCAGCCTGGAGATTTCACACTTAACCCTCTGAGTAAATGAAGTCCTAAATTTGATAATCCTAGTATTTAGAAAACATTATAACAGCCCTAGTCCATAGAGAAAACATTTATTTGATAAGAATATGACCACTGGTGGAAAGAAATGGGCAAACATACTCTTTTGCCATTTTACTTTCATAGGAGTACAAACTAGTATTTTCCCAAGTTATAATAAAGCAGAAACAAATTGAGTTAAGAAAAAGCCGAAAGTTTCCAAGTTTCTTTCTCAATTAAATAAAGATCTGAAGAGTATTGGAGAGAACAGTTTGAATTTGAGTGTACAAGTTTTTTGGGTTTTTATCTTTAATAAACACTGATGTGATGCTTACTCTGTCCCTGGATCCCTTCTAAGCGCTTTGCAAACATTAACAGATGTAATCCTCACAACAGCCCTATGAGGGCAGCATTATTATTATACCCATTTCACAGATGAGGGCACAGACACAGAGAGCTCCAGTCACACAGCTCTAAGTGGCAGATGTAATAATATCAGGTAACCTGCTCATGCTGTTGGAAGCCTGTATCTGTGTGGGACTATTTAAATGTTGGGAGGATTTATCTGCATAAATAAAACTTATTTCAAAGAGGTGAAAGTGATTTCTTTTCTTTTGAGGTTCTTGGAATATTATCCTCTCTGAGGGTTAAGACCTTAGATAACAATAAAAGGGCCAGAGAGCCAAGCCAACTTCTTCCATCATTCCTTTCTTTCTTTCTCTCCCTCCCTTCATCCCTTGTTTCCTTCCATCCTTCCTCCCTCCCTCCCTCCCTTCCCTTCCTTCCTTCCCGGCATACATATCGGGCACACACTTCACACCAAGCATCGTCCCAAGTGCTGGGGATCAGCAGAGAACAGGACAAAGAAGCTGCCTTTTTGCATTTCCATTCCAGGGAAGGGAGAGGGACATTAAAAGTAGGAAAATCCGGGGGTTTCCCTGGTGGCGCAGTGGTTGAGAATCTGCCTGCTAATGCAGGGGACACGGGTTCGAGCCCTGGTCTGGGAAGATCCCACATGCCGCGGAGCAACTAGGCCCGTGAGCCACAACTACTGAGCCTGCGCGTCTGGAGCCTGTGCTCCGCAACAAGAGAGGCCACGACAGTGAGAGGCCCGCGCACCGCGATGAAGAGTGGCCCCCGCTCGCCGCAACTAGAGAAAGCCCTCGCACATAAACGAAGACCCAACACAGCCAAAAATTAATTAATTAATTAATTTAAAAAAAACGCAAATGAGTTTTAAAACAATAAAAAAAAATAAAAGTAGGAAAATCTACAATCTAACTTCAGAAGTGTTCTGAAGAAAAGCACCCTAAGGGGAGAGAGTGGGGATGAAGGAGCGACACTCCATCAGAGAGACCTGAATACAGAGCGAGTGACAGAGCTATGCAAATATTCTGGGAATTGTGTCCGGGCCGAGGGAGCAGCACACAGGAAGGCTCTGCACCATGAGTGTGCTCAGCATCCGTTGGAGTCGCAGCCAGGAGACCAGTGTGATGGTGGCAGAGGGGGCGAGGGGTTGAGTAGTGGGAAAAGAGGCCGAAGAGTGGCCCGGTCAGATCATGGCCTTGGGAGGGTTTGGACAAGCCGTGAAGGGATGTATTTACACCTTCAAAACATCACTCTGACTGCCCAGATGAGGGAGGGAAGATGTGAGCAGGAGATCAGATGGAGGACCATGCAGGATTCATGTGAGAGAATGATGGAATGGTGTGATCATGGTAGACAGAATAATGGTCTCAAAGATGTCCACGCCCTGATCCCTGGAGCCTGTGAATGTGTTACCTTACATGGCCAAAGGGACTTTGGCAAGAGTGGGCATAGGTGGGTACTGATGGAACCAGTGCCTGGCCAGATCCAGAAAACCTTCACTCCAGGGCTGGAGGAGAGGAGTCGCAGGGGACAAGAATCCAATATCAGCTAAAGAGAGGGGACACAGACCCTTAGGGTTCAACCCCCAGCTCTAGTGCTTACAAGGTAGAGTGTAAACTTGGGGAAATTACATCATTTCTCTTAGATCAACTCCCTCGATCAGAAAACGAAATTAATAGTGCCTGACCCATATGGGTGTTTTGAGGGCAAAAGGAGACAATCCATGTCGAGCCCTGTGCCTGGCAGGTAAGAAGCGCTCTCATAAATGCTGAGTGGCAGCTTTGCTACAAAAGGTGTTGAGTGCCGTGGTTAAGAGCATTGGTGCCAGGATGCTCTGGGTTCAAAGACCAGCTCCATATTTATTAGATAGGGGACGCTGGGTGAGGTACTTAACTTGCATCAATTTCGTCTTAGGTAAACTCAGGTTAATAATATCTACCTTACGGGGTACATGGGGACGTCTGTGTTGGCTTTTATTATTCTGGTGATGAAGATGATAAATAATGCATGCCTTGTAAAAATGTAATTAGTGTTGACTCCAGGTCTTAGGAATCATAAAATATGAAATGAAAATCTAAAGGATAGTTTTGTCATATAAAATTAAGAGTCTTTGTAATCAGATATTTAAGTGACTCATAGTTTTGCCTAATCAACATGCAGTGAAAGGATGATGTAACGTTAACTACATGCATGGTAAATGAAGATGCTCTCAGCTTTGCCTTCATCAGCGTGATTTCACGGTGCTGTGAGTCCCACCTCGTACACTCAGGCAGCGAGGGCCTCTGCCTACAGCTTAAACCTTGGAGAGGGCTGCTTTGAGGAAACCACAATGAGTTTGCAAGAAGATGCAGATGCAGTCTTGGAGAACTAACATCCTCTGCCTGTTAGCCAGCTTGGATTTTAACCTCCCACCCCCTCGCTCACCTGGTTTGACTGTAGGCCTCTGAGTCATTACACCTGGGCCAGGGACTGAGAGCCAGGGACTTCGGCATTTACCGATGATTGGAAAACCCCTCAAGACCTCTGTGCCAAAAACAGAGGCCACATAGTATTCCCACTCGGCAGGGTAATTGACTCAGCAGTTTAGACACATACAGATGGCCCTTCTATGGGCAAAATGATGACCTTGAACTCCATAATCTGAAGAGCTAAGTGCTAAATGTGCAGCATTTCCTTAAATGCCTCTGAAAGGACTCCTGGGACTGTAATGAATGTTCATTTGACACATCTTATCAAGGAAATCAGAGAGAGCCATCCTGTCCCTCCTCCCAGGGTCTGGCTGAGCTAGGGAGGGATGGGGGAGCTTCCGGGAAGAGTGTGGCACTAGGATGTGACAGACCTGGGTATAACCAAGAACCACATGGCCTCCGTCACAATCGGTCCCTGTGTTGACATCAAACCGCCGACCAAGCTGCGGGTCTTGTCTGCTTGGCCTCAGGTTGTACTCCAAATCCTCGCTACTCCTTGTGTGGTCTGTGGACAGCAACATCCATACCAAGGTTGAAATGCAGCTTCTCGCTGGCCTGAAACCTACTGAATCAAAACCTGCATTTTTATAGGATCCCCTGGTGATCTGTGGGCAGATTCAAGTTTGAGAAGCACCGATCGATCTAGGGCCTGCTGGGTCTCAACTGTGACAGCACATTAGACCCGGGCTGCTTTAAAATAATACCCATCCCTGGGGACCCACTCCAGACCAACTATATTAGGGTCTGTTTTCAAGTTTTATTATGCAGCTGGGATTATGAGCCACTGATCTAGAGTTTCACTGATGATGATGATAGCAAAGATCGCAGGTAAACTTATTGAGAACTTACATATGTCAAACTCTTGTTATCACTATATTAACTCATCGCAGTCCTACAAAGAGGTACGATTATTTTCTCCACTTCAGAGATGAAGAATTAAGAAACCATCTAAGGTCACAGAGGGCAGACGGGGCAGAGACGAAATGTGTACTTTTAACTTTGCCGCAAATCACTGAGCCTGCCCCAGGCTGACCTTATCAGAATCTCTGGTGGTGGGGACCTAGGGACCCACATTCTAAACTTATGTACCAGGATATGTGAGAATCCCATTTTATCTGCTCCCGAAGGGGCTTCTTTAATTTAGGACTTTGGAAATTGAGAAGAATCAGAGTACTCTGGGGGAGTTGCGATGAATTTGCTCAGCAAATTTGGGTATCATGTACTGGTACGTTTATACACAAAGCTGTTCATAAGTTACACTACGCAGATACAAGTAGTGTCGTGAGTAGTCACGCTCACGCCTCTAAAAACTGGTCCGACCTTCTCACCACAGATGGTGCCAGCTTTGGTCCAGGTTTCAGCCTGTGGTTCACGATCCCTGACTCAGAGTCTTCCTTTTCCCAGTTGTTAGCCATCCATCCATCCATCCATCTGTCCTCCCAGTGATTCATCCACCCATTCATTTATCTGTCCATACATCCAACCATCTACCCATTCATTCATCTGTTTATATATCCAACTGTCCATCCATGCATCCGTCCATCCATTATTCAACACCTTCCTTTACTGTCCTGGCATTGGGGTATAGAGTTGAGTAAGGCACAATCCTCAAGGAGCAACAGAAACATTAACACACTTTTACAAAACAGTGAATAAAGTTTGGTGACAGGGACAAATCCAAGATGCACTGGGGGGTAAAGCGGAGGAAGCCAATTCCGGGTGTCTGGGGATGCTGCCAGAGGAGGGTCCAGGAAGGCTTCCCAGAGGAGAGAAAATGAAAACTGAATTTCAAAGGACGCATAGACCCTCCGTAGGGAAGAGGATGGTCCACAGGGAGAGGGGAGAGGCTGTGCAAGGGCCAGGAGGCACAAGAGAGTGCCGTGTGTTTGGGGCGCTAGAGGCCACCCCGTTTTGAAAAGGGATGTGCAAGACGGAGGAACGTGAGAGATGGCACTGCTGAGATGAGGCAGGAGCCAGGAGCCAGGTCACAGCTCTGCTTAGCACATCACATATCCTCCTGCGGGTGAGGGGAGCCACGGAAGCGGGAAGCAGGGAAGTCACTTTGGAAAGATCACTGGGGCTCCTTATTGAGAATAGATTGTTGAGTAAGGGAGTCTCCCTGGAGGCACGGAGACTACTTTCAGAGTCTAGAAAAGAGATGAGAAGCTCCTGAATTGAAAATAATGGTTATGACAACTGCAGTGGGTTGAACAGTCCCCGAAAGATATGTCCAAGTTCTAATCCTCGGTACTTGTTAAAATGACCTTATTTGGAAACAGAGTCTTTGCAGATGCAGTTAACTTAAGGATCTTGCTATGACGGCATCCTGGATTGAGGGTGGGCCCTAACCCCAATGACTGGTGTCTTTATAAGAGAAAGGAGAAGGAGATTGGAGACACACAGACCCAGAGGGGAAGGCCATGTGAAGATAGTGGCAGCCTAACTGGAGTTAGGCAGCTACAAGCCAAGGAACACCAAGGATTTCGGCAGTGACCAGAACCTAGCAGAGAGGCATGGGACAGATTCTCCCTCAGAGCCTCCAGAAGGAACCAACCCTGCTGACACCTTGATTGCAGACTCTGACTTCCAGCACCGTGAGAGAATACATTTCTGTTGTTTCAACCCCTGCCAACCCCCCTCCCCTGCCAATTTGTGGTAATTCGTTTCATTTGCCCTAGGAAACTAATACAGCAACTAACATTGACTACTGACTCTATGCCAGGCACCCCATGAAGTACTGCATAGGTGCTGGTTCATTTAGCAAACCCCACATTCCATAAGGTAAGTATATTATCATCATTCCCATCTATCAGATGCAAACACTGAGGCAGAGGGAGGTTTAGTCATTTACCCAGGGTTACAAAACCAGTAGGTGGCTGAGCAGGTTTTTCACGCAGGCAGTCTGGGAGCAGAGCCGGTGCTTTCAGCTCCCTGGTCAAATGTCAGAGAGATGGAGACGAAGGAGCAGACTTGAGTAGGTGGGGAGAATTACCAGGACCTGGCAATTCACCGGGCATCTGGAGGGTGGCAGGAGGAATCGAACCTCCCGGATTTCACGTGCTGCGTTGCCTCCATCCTCTAGCTTACATCGGCCTCTGTCTTCCACGCCACACCACCCCCCGGGATGCGCTCACCTGTCCAACTCTCTAGTCTGCTCTTTGCACCTGGTTCTCAAGGAGTCCTCCTTGGCTCTCCCCATATATGTCCTTAAAATGGCTCTACTCCTGTTGATTCCCTGGACAGTGGTCTCACTACCTCCTTTTCTCACTTTCGGTTCTGGCTGTTCTTACATCTTTGAGCTCTACCCCGGCACTCAAACTTCTCCTGACCCTAGAATCATCATGTTTCTTCTGGTTTCTGCTCTCAGCATCCCTGCCCCTTTCCTCCCACTGTCCCCATCTCCCTGTAAGAGGAGGAGGCAAAGCATTCAGGTGAAGGGCTGGGAGGAAAACCATGTCTTCCAAGGGAAAAGGTTACATACTTCTTCTACGCTGTTTTCCTCTTTCCCTTTTAAAAATTTCCCATTCTCTCAGCCCAAGGCTGAGACCAAAAAAAAAGCATGCAAAAATACTTTTTGCTCCTTTATATAACTTAGGTTTTTTTCTGGTCCACAGTGAGTGAATTACATTAGCCTGGGCTGCAATGATAAAGCAGAGTCTGCTGTGTTATTGCCATATAGATGTGTACATTGCTATTTCAAGAAATTGCCAGCTCCTACAATTCCCTCTGTGGGTCTGGGATGGCAAATCTGCCAGTGAGCATAACTGATTGATTAATTTAAAGGTGGGTATTAGCACCATTCCACATGTCTAGTTTTAAAATGGTCTTTTATTATACTCTAGGATAAAATTTCATTGGAAAGGTCCAGGATATTAAAAAGACAAATATTTTAAATTAAAAAAATAGAAACTTAGACCTACAACCCAGGTACCCCTACACTTCCACTGACCAAAGTTCATTGCCAAAAGTGGAACCATTTTGGAGACATAATTATGTAAAGGAATAACGAGAAATTCAAAGGCTCAAAAACTTCCCAGAGTTCTCTGAAATAATTTGGAACCCCCTTTGGGAAGCACACAGGTTTATATGATAGAATACTATGTTTTACATTGTTTATCTTTGTTCTTAGACATCATTTCACAACATTCTACAAAGTGATATTATCATCATCCTGACATTTTCATCTGCTTTCAAACATTCAGATTGTTTTTAGAAAAGCAATCATCTTATCTGGGAAGAAATTTGCCATGTACCGTGTTGGTTTGCCAGCATCTTAAAATACCCTAAGATTAGATTTTCCTTTCATTCCAATACTATTTTATATATAGCCTATTTTGTATTCAAATATATCAAAGATATTAAATATTTATTAAAATTGTTTCTAGGTATTCATATTAAGTTCACTTTACTTAGAGTTGACTTTTACTCCTCATGGTCTAGCTATAGAACATAGTAAGTAATGATTAACTGACTAGTGCCTACGGAGTGGTCTTTAATGAACATAAACCTTCATTCAAATGACAGACAATCCAAAAGGGGATAGCTGGAACTTGCTCACACTCACTCAATCCATGTGTTGCGATGACACAAAATCACGGGGATTGAGAGATAACTTGCATTTTCCTTTGAGTAAAAAAAAAGGAAACTTATTAAAATAAGAAAAATGTAACCGTTGAAAAACTCCCAGTGAGCTAGTGGGAAGGAAAGTTCAGTGCATTTGCAGTGGAAGGATCAGAAAGGTAGATTCCTCTTTCATTGGTTCGTTTAACAATATTTAATAAGCACCTGCTATCTGGTGGGCACAGTGCTAGTTTCTGGGCTCCTAGTGAATGAGTTTCAGGAAGAATGAAGAGAGAAACTCCTTCTGGGGCTTACAGATCTTTTTGTTAACTCTCCCTTATTAGACTTTGGGGAAAAGGGAGCCCAGAGAAATCCACAAAACAAAGTCTTTCAAATCAGAGCTCAGTTCAATGCCAGTATTCCACTTACTAGGGTTCTGTCTGGGGACAAGCCACTTAAACAATCTGAACCTTCATCGGCAGAATGGAAATGATAACAATTTATAAGATTGTCATGTGGATTACACAAAACAGTGGGCACACTGGAAGTGCTCCAAAGTAACATTTTCTAAGCAGTAAAGAATATTATAATAAATATTAACTGTTTGTGTTTCTGTTTCTCTCCCTTCCTCTTTGCTCCTGCCTTGTGGCCATTGCCTAACCACTGGCATGATTTTGGTGAGCAGGCCTACTTAGCCTAAATTCCACAAAGCAATGAGGAAATTGTTTTCTCTATGTTTAACTGCAAAGTACTGTGGCTTAGAGTAAAAGTAGCCAGACACAAAAAGCTATGGAATGAATGATTCCTTTTATGTGACATTCTGGAAAGGGCAAAACTATAAGGACAGAAACCAGATGAGTGACTGATAGAGGCTGAGGATGGGGAGAGGGAATTGATGACAAAGGGGTCCAAGGGAACAAACAATTTGTGATGCCGGAAATGTTCTGTATCTTGGTTTTGCAGGTGATTGCACACCTGTATATATTTGTCAGCACTCATTGAACTGCACCCTTGAAAAGGGTGCATTCTACTGTATGTAATTTATATCTCGATAAACCTGACTTTGAAAAAAAAGAAGACTGTGGCTTGGGACCTTCAAGGTTTCCTTTAAGAAAAAAATCTATGATCAGTACAGGAAATGAGCAGTGCTCCTGGGAATACTCTTGTACAAAACTAACTATAATAAAGACAGACACTGATACTCCTCCTAAGAGAGGTACAAAGTTCTCTGGGAATTCAGAGGCAAGAGAAACATTCATCCACGGACACCAAGACTTACTTTATGGAAGAGGTTGCATTTAAACCGGGCCTGAAGCGTGCAATTAAGCACTGGGTTTTTTTTTTTTTTTTCTTCTCTACCAACTATGATGAATATCTTAGACTCCAGCCTCTGTTTATAAATTGCTTGCAAATTTTATTATGTTGATTATTCTTCTAAAAGTTTGTATATTGTAATGTATTTGCCAGAGATTAAATGATTCACATTATCTTGCCCCTTAAAAAACAATCACGGTTTTGAGGCAATGTTTTCTGAGTTTGTGGTCTTTAGGAAATTGTTTTTACATGCCCACTTATAAATGTTCTTCCATTCAATGAAATGAAGAAAAGTAGAATGTCATTAGAGGAGACATCATGACCAGGTGTAAGAGGCTGGAATGGGGTCCAAAAATTTAGATTCTATGACTCACAAGTGACTCTATAAATCAAGAAAAAAAAGATCAATAATCCAAAAGAAAAAAGCGGGTGGGGAAAACTATGTAAACAGACAGTTCAGGAGAGGAAACACAGTGGCTCTTAATCATATGAAAAGATGTTCAATTTCAATGTAATTAATGAAATGGTTACTTCTCTTAATATACATGCCTATGAATCACTGAGACAAGATCAACAGTCCGGTAAAAAAAAAAAAATGAGCAAAGTAAATGAATAGACAGTTCATAGAAGAGATAATACAACTAGCCTTGAAACATACGAAAAGATGCTTAAACTCACTCATACTAAGAGAAAGGCAAATTACAGCTGCACTACTTTGTACTCACCGGGCAGGTAAAAAAAAAGTTTACCAAGTTTGTTAACACAGTGTTAATGAGGGTGTAGGAAAATCAGCTACTGCTGGGGCAAACTTTGTGGGGAAGCACTTGGCAGTGTCTATTAAAATTACAAATCACAATGGTTTTGACTGAGCAATTCCACTTCCACGAATTTTATCCTATAGATCATCCATGTGCAAAATGAGTTGTACCACGTTATTCACTGCAGTTCTGTTTGTAATAGCAAATGAATGCCCCTCATTGGGTTAAATGGGTTTTTATACATCATACCAGAGAACACTACTCCACTGTAAGAGGCAGTGAGAAAGCTCTTCATAGGCTGATGAGAAGCAATCAGATATATTAGAAATCCAGAATCTCAGTCTCTACTCCAGACCTCCGGAATCAGTTATCTTCAGTATAACAAGATCCCCAGAGGATTCCCATGCACGGGAAGGTTTCAGAAGCCCTGGTCCAGCTAGTTCCTACTCATGGTCACTTCAGGCTTGACTTGCTTCTGGAAGTCTTCTCTCACTCTACCTTTATTCTACCTAATCTACATTGACTGCCTTTCCCTGGTCTACCATTATCCCATGTGTTTCTCTCCATATTATTTGCCACATTATAATTTTCTGGGCTCTTCTGTCACCCCCACCAGGAGATATTCACTGCTGTCTCACAGTCCCTAACCTAGAGCCTGGTAATATGTAGTAGATGCTAAATAAATCTTTTTGGATAAATAAATGGATGAACCAGGACAAATAAAAGTGGGAGTGGGAAAGTTTGCTTAGTGATCTTTTTGCCATTTACCTTTTTCTTCCATGTTTCTCCTTTCTGGAGAAACTGCCCACCGATTAAGAAAGAACAGGGCACCCTTGGGAATAGCTCCTCTCCCCTTACTCCCCCAGGCCAATAGCTGCAGGCATTTGAACAAATACATCTTCCAGCTCTTTGCTTGGCCATGGATTCAGCTCAGATTAGAAATAGAAGCTTTAGGTTCGGATGACATTTTCGAAGGGCCAGAAACTCCCTAGAAATCCTAGCTCCTTCTTGCTCTAGGAGATGCGTTTCCTGAATTGACTCAACTTTATTTGGGAGCATTCGCTAACTGTTGCTCAAACTGCTGCAAAATTCCAACCACACAGAGGAAAAGGGCTCTACGAAAAGCCCAAGCACGTGGTGCATCAGAAACGATTTACCATCATGTGTGCATGTGACTTCCAGGAGTGAAATGAAAGGGTTGCTGGCCAAATCACAGCACCGCTGGAGTTCCCTCCAGAGGTGGGCGGCACTGATGGCAAAGGAAAGCAAACAAAAGAAACATTCTTTCTACTTGTGAGTGAAACAAAGATCCCACTGAGAAAAGTGAAGTGAGCAGGAGAGCTGTAAAATCAACAGAAATGGGGGCTGTCTGTGGAGCAGGCATCTGGTTTCAATGTAAACATCCTTAAAGTGTTTCAAGAATGAATGTACATTTGAATAATTTATTATTAAAAATTTTTTTTTCCTTACCATGGATATTTAGGGCAGATTCAGCATTGAAGAGATCCTTCCATATGCCCAACTCAACTGGAGTTCCCACTAAGTTTAGACATTTTCTGAGTGGAATATTGAGAGGAAAACATTTGAAAGCAAACTAAACAGAGTTGCCTGTGCAAACCCAGGATTGCCTGGTTCGATGCAGGTATATTTGGAAAGAGCCACGTGAACATAGCACACTAAGTAGACTGTACACTTTGCGTAGGAAACCTGAAGTGGGGTGGAGGCAGGGGTGTAAGAGTCTCTTCCTGCACTGGTTTCTGTCTGGAGTTTCTTCATTGGCAAAGAAACTCATCTTGAATTGTACTTGCTCCTTCCTTCTGATCATGAATTGAATACAGAGAGTTCTGAAAAATGCTCTAGAAAAGAGGTTGCAAATTAGTGACCAAGACGTGCTTTGTTAGGACCAGATTATGTCTTTAAAAAGAATGTATTAAAGTGGTTGCCAACATTTTTTTTTTTTTTTAAGGATTTTCTTATTTATTTATTTATTTATTTATTTTTTTTTTTTTTTTGGCTGTGTTGGGTCTTCGGTTCGTGCGAGGGCTTTCTCCAGTTGCGGCAAGCGGGGGCCACTCTTCATCGCGGTGCGGGGACCGCTCTTCATCGCGGTGCGCGGGCCTTTTCTCTATCGCGGCCCCTCCCGTCGCGGGGCACAGGCTCCAAACGCGCAGGCTCAGCAATTGTGGCTCACGGGCCCAGCCGCTCCGCGGCATGTGGGATCTTCCCAGACCAGGGCTCGAACCCGTGTCCCCTGCATTAGCAGGCAGATTCTCAACCACTGCGCCACCAGGGAAGCCCGGTTGCCAACATTTTAAAAATTTCTTCATGGCAACAATTGGCTGGATCCAAGTAGAATCCATTTGCTAATGACCTTTAGAAAAGACAGGCATCCCAGTTTGCCCCAACCCATGGTACGTACACACACACACACACAAACACACACACACACACACACACACACACACACCCTAGGGCAGCCCTCTGAATGAGAAGGAAATGAGTTTTGTCTCCACTGGTTGGCCACCTTACTTGGTTACTTGGTATGGCATGATTCTTTTTCATATGATAGCAGAACTTTTTCTTTTCTGTTTCTTTTTTTCCCGCTATTTTCTTTACATTATACTACTTCTGTAGAACTCTATAATGTTAAATTTTTGTATTTTTTTCTTTTTTTCCTTCTTTAATGAGGAACCAACACCCCAGTATTGGGGACATCTTTGTCAGCTGTCTTTGTCTGAAAGGTAAGGGAAGCGATAGACCTTGCCCTGGCATTTCTTATTTCATGAGGCTCCTTTGGCTTCCTGTCTTTCTGTGTTTAAATATAAGCCTGTAGGGGTTTACCTACAATCTTGACTTCTGGCTTTTTCTTGATAAGTCAGGAGGTCTGGCATATTGGCCACACAGATCACTGCTCCTGCACTCACGCAGGTTGAAGGAGCAATTTTGTCCCATACGAGCAATAGAGCTGTGTCAGTGATGCCTACCGGCCTGGAGCTGCTTAGGCTCTAAATGGCAAAGGATAGCCAGGAATTAAAGTCATGGATTCCGACGTAGGTACCGTTGACTTTAGCCAAGGTGTCCGAACATACAGAGAAGGAAACAGGTTGACTATGGTTCCTGGGAGCAGGGGACCAAGAAGACTTATTTGCCTCTGAATGACTGCATCCTAAATGCAGGGCTCAGCCCTGGTGCCTTGTATTTTAGTGCTCAGAAAATGTCTGTCAGATTTAGAAGATGGAGATCACAGGTTGAATTCTAGACAAGCAAAATGGTCCTGAATCGTTCTACAAGATCACCTAATACTTTAACTTTTATAATGAAAATATGTTGTAAAATTGCAATTTCTTAAAACACTTGATTCCTAGAAAATACTTTTTGGTTTTTTTCCAACCTACGAAAATACATTTGTACTTTCGAGAGCAATTCACATATAGCTGGTCTTAGAAATCATAAAGCTCATGATATCCCAAGTAAGGAAACCAGCTCCAGGTAAGAAAAAAGACTTGTTCAAGAGCAGACCAGCGGCAGTCTGGACAAGAATGATCTCTTGATTCCAGGGATTGTTTTCCAGCACTAGGGATTTGCCCAAGCCCAAGAAAGTGGTTCTAAGACAGTAGGGTATGTGACCAACTTCAATAGTCTGTTGAAGAAACGTGGAGATGCCTCGCTACATATTGTGAAAGGCCTGGGCTCTTCTGAAGGGCACCCGCACCTGTCAGGTTGACTCCTGCAAAGGCTAATGGGCAGCCCAGAGGGGTAGAGGTGGCAATACAAGAGCTACCCCTATCGCCTCACCCTTAAAGCAGATGGCCGCGTTGTCCTGGGGGCCCTAAGGGGGGGAACACATCCCATCCCAACATCAAACTGCGATTCCCCAATCCAGAGCATAAACGTGTCACTGTCAGTCATGACAAGACACACCACGTGACAGCACATGGAATCAGACATTTAACTTATGAAATATCACGACTCTGTTTCTAATATAATGGCATAAAGATCACAGAGTATTTCATCGACATAGAAAAAAGCGAAGGTTTGCCAAAGGGACTGCCATCTTGTAGACCACCCCCGCCCCCCGCCCCACTTTTCTTGTTCCTCTTCTAGTACCTGGTTACCTACAGACTCTAGTGTCCTATTGGGAACAAGGACCCGGGCAGCCTATGTGTCCCGGTGCAGAAGGGCAGCTCAGCTCACCAAGTCCAAAAGGAAAGAGCACAGGCGCCAGGCATGTTTGCCAGGGTTCGTAGCCTCTCTTTCCCCTCATCTGCCTGGTCCGTCCATTCAAGCGAAAAAACACAATTCTACTTTACTCCAAGTGCTGAATCAAATAAATGCCCTAAAATAAATTAAGTATATAAATAAGAAGATGGCCTTGTAACAGCATAAAACTCAATTTGAGCTGGTAAATATTTTGACAAAACTGGTTAAAATAATACCTTTGGTGGAGCCGTTTTGTGGTCTTTAAAATTATGGAGTCATAGTTTTTTAGAAATGGGAGGACCCTTATTTCCTGATTCAATATTTGTTGGCGCCTACCCATACGGGCAACATTTAGTGACATCATGTATGATTATTCCTTTTACTCAGAAATGCTTCTCTGTGACATCAAGTGACTGGCAAGAAGAGCTATTTGATTCTTATGTTTCTGGTGTGATTTCCCACCACCCTCTTACACATGCTTCAGTCCAACCAGACATATGCCTGTTCCCTCCTCCATGCTTTTGCTCTTGTTCTCTCGTCACCTCTGCCATGCCCACTGAGCCTCATCCCTATGTCTGTTAAAATCCTCATGGAGCCAGATGGCCTGGGTTTAACTCCAGGCTTCTGCAAACTAGCTGTGTGACTTTGGACAAGTTTCTTAATCTCTCTGTACCTTGGTTTCCTCATCTGCAAAATGAGGAAAGAATGGTACTACCTCATTGAGTTGCTGTGATGATTAAACGAGATACTAGACCTAAGACACTTACAACAGTGCCTGAACCAGATCTATGCCATCCTTCCTTCAGCCTCCAGGGGATATTATTGGTGTTTTTTTCTATTGGGTTCTATCTAGAACCCTAGACTCTGTGCATGTAAGGATACTTTGATATGGTTCTAATAATTATTAATTAATAAGAATTAATAATTAATAAGCAAACTTATTTGTTAACTCTGACCTAAAGACTGAATTAAATTAAATGATTAAATATTAGCATATGTAAACAACAAGGTCCTACTGTATAGCAACAGGAACTATATTCAATATCCTGTAATAAATCATAATGGAAAAGAATATGAAAAAGAATATATATGTACAACTGAATCATTTTGCTGTACAGCAGAAATTAACATAGCTGTAAATCAACTATATTTCAAAAAAATACATTTTTAAAAATATTAGCATATGTGATCAAGCACCTACTCTGTAGCTTATATCAATATTTTGCTCCATTTCTTCCATTTATTTGGGAGCTTCTTGTGCCCTGTACTTATTAACTAACTTACCAGGGTGAGGGGAAAACATTCTTTTGTGCTTTCTAAAATAGAATTATCTGGTGAGCTTTTCTAAGTGACTCCTATTTCCCTCCAAACCCACTGGCACTCCCAAATTCGTTATCAGAGAACGGGCTCAGAGACCAATAGTTCAAGGCAGATAGGACATCCAGGGACTGAGAGCAGAGTGGATTTTTTGCTGTCAACTGTTCCTCACTGGCTGACACTCTAAGTGGTTGTCATTCCCTTGTGCAGAAGAAAAATACCATAAAAGGCAAGGCTCAGGCAGGCAGTTAAGCAGTTTGAAGTGTTCCTCAGGGCTGTGCACCCTCTTGGGAAAGAGCAGCAGACCCCTGGCAAAGATTACAGCACACTTTGCAGCAAACTTGTGGAGGAACAAAGCACATATTGTTACCTCCTAACTCCAAGCTCCACGGGCTAGTAAAAATACGTAGTATACATTTTTAATGGGGTGAGGGGACTTGGCTTCCCTGGAACGTTTTGGTTGGAGTCATAACACAAATAAACTGTATTCTGGGGTCTAAATTGATGAAGCCCAGCGCCAAGCTGCGTGGTCACAAATGGGGCAACACAGACCATTGTGTAAATCAAGTGCAGAGGCCAAGGTGTTCTGGCAGCTGCACCTCTGCACGCTCATGTGGGGAAAAGATGCCTTTTGAACACTTCCCAGCAGCCTTTCCTATCTGCCACTTTTTTTCTACATGTGTTTATTGTTCATAGAATGGATGATGTCTGCCCATTTCTATTGTTGCTAAAAATCTGGCAACTGAGTGACTTTTTAAATAACCTGGAATGGGATTTAGCCAGACAGGAGAGGGTGTGTCTATTCTGACTGGTGCAGTTCACGTCTGTTCCTTCTTGGAGCTCAGTGTGTACATGTCTGCAAACACACACACACACACACACACACACACACACACACACTCACATGCACACACGACCGCTAGTGTTGACTCCAGAGATCAGGGGAAAGGAAAGAACGGAGGCAGCATTCACTTCAGCCAACAAGTCAAGTCACAGAGGAAGTGAAAACTCTGAACAATGAGCTCCTTTTCAAATGGAGCCCATCTGGTAATGGGGGGAGAAGCTAAATGATTTGGACCTGCCTTCCTGCCATTTTATGTAAGGTAGTTCCTAAGGGCTAATTGTTGGGCTCTGAAAACGAGCAAAACTGAAACCTGTGTTCGCTGATGAGATTTGATTGAAACCCTGAAAGCTGTCAGAAAAGTTGCTTGGTGCCTAGGCTGAAAGGAGGGGCTGGGGGTACCAAAAATTATTGGGGGGCTTAAAGGGACACAAGGACTTAAAGGGAGTTCAGGTCTCCATCCCTGACTCTTCTGGAAGAGAGGAACACGGCAAGAAGTGAATGCTGCCAGAGCTGTGAGGACCTGCTGCTACTATGAGAACATCTGGTGTGCTTATAACATTCCTGGAATCCAAGTTAACACATTGGAGCAAATGATGTTAAAGGAGAAATAAAGTCTTGGTTGGAGGGACTTACAGCTACTGAACTTAATTGCTTCCTTCCTCGCAAGCGTGATGTTAAAATAATCATTGTTTTAGACCCTCTAGCCCTCAAAACATTTATGAAATCATAAGATAATCAAGTCTAGCAGGGACCCTAGTGACTCTCTGCTAACCTTTTCTTTTCAAGGGGAAGAAACTGAGGCTCAGAAAATTGCCCAAGGCCATGAAGCTAGACAACATCCGTGGAGATTTGCAAGCTATTTTTCTTTATCCTCGTGATCCAGAAATATGGTCATTCATTTTGCCTGGAGTGTGACAACCATGTTCTTAGTTTCAGTACAGAAAATTGTCTCTTCAAAGTCTTTACAAGGATTTCTTTCCTGGTTATTACTAACTCAAAAATATATATAATTTTTAGGTTGGAAATACATTCCTTGCCCGCCATATCTAACAATATCTCTACTGTCATTTGCATATCTTTTTCCTTTTTCTCTGCATTTTGAGAGAGATTTCTAATTTATCTTCTCCAATAATGGTGCAGTCCTACACTGGTTCAGTTCGGTTATTTACTGCCTCTAATAAGGATTTTAATACTGCTCTTGAGATTTTTCACTTTCAGACATATTTTATCCATTTCTCATTTCCATGTTCATCTCGCTCCTCCCCATTCCAATGACCTTGTGATTTTTCTATCTCTGTTTTTTAAAGGCCACATGGAACATAGACAAATGAGTACATTCATGTACTCAACAAGAAAAAAGAGCACATTTGTCATTTGCTGGAATTCAATCATTCATTCAGAACCTATGATATACCAAGCACTGTGCTAGGTATTAAAGCAAGATATGCCCCCTGTTATCAAAATGTATTAGGAAATGCATATCATAAACAACTGTAATGCAAGGTAGAAACTGTTACCTATCTTAAGAAAGGCTTAAATCTCAAAAGATATTATGAATACTATACATTTTTTTTTTGAAAATTTCTTCTGGCTCCTGCATTCGACAATTTTTAGAGATCTTATTTTCTTCTAAACTTTTAAGATTGATGCTCCGTTTCTTGAGATCTGCAGCAATTTTGTCCACTGGTTCCAAGTGGTCTTTTATATTATTTTTTCAGTATGATAACTTAAATAATGTGAGCTCTCTCCAGACTTAGTGACTTAGTCCATACATGGTATGGACTTAGCCTCATCCACACCCACCCTTCACTTATACGATGATCTCATGCCTACAGCTGGATCACAGGTGGCTGTGCAACTTCTACCCAAACTCCAGATCCTAATGCAGCTCTGCTCTCCTGGGGGACCATCTCCTCCTGCCCCCATTGTCTGTTTCTTTGAGATTCTGACTCAACGTACATGAAAAACTCCAACCCCAGCATACGGAGTGCTTCTGCGATAAATCTTACTTTTTGGACCCACGTAAGTGATGAAGTTTTGGAACTACACTTCCCAGGATGCAATTAAACATTACACATACTTCAAGACAGGGAAAGAAGTCCCTCCCTTTTTTTCTGTCCTGTTGGTTTTGGGGAATTCTTGAGGCTGCGTGGATAGGGAAAGAAGGAAGGGTGAATGGGAAACAGCTTTGTGGCCGCCTTAAAAGGAAGCAGCCCCTCGGAAGTAGGAGGAGGGGTGCTCAGATTCCTGGCTGAAATAGCCCAAGGGTTTCTGTAAAAGGAAACCTCTAGGATAGGCATAAAAAGCCTTTTTCCCCTGCCTCCACCTCTGCTGTCCCCGCGGGGAGACTAATCCTGGATCTTGGCACTCGGCTGTCTGACAATCATCCTTTTCAGGGCTGTGGTGAGCATCCTTTCTTATTTCTGCATCTTTCTGGGCATTTTAGGAGAGCTGGGAGAGCTGCAGCCAGGCTGCAATCCAGATGCCAGTTCTCTGCTCTCCACATCTGCTTTTTAATCTTCTCTACCCAAATATGACAAGTAGAAATGCGAACAAAAATAGAAGCTAAGTTAACCATGCAAGGAGCCAGTATATGTTTATGTGGTATGGGTCAAAGAAATATATATAATCCTGCACACACGTTAGAAATGTCCTGTAAATCTGGGACTAACAAACCTAAATGGAAATGATCACAGTCTGGGTGGTAGCCATATGGAACCCAGACAAATGAATACACCCACGTCCTAAACAAGAGGGGTGGGGAAGCTAATTTTGTCTTTTGTTGGAATTCATTCATTCATTCATTCATTCATTCACTAGGTACCTATGATATGCCAAGCACTGTGCTAGGTGCTGAAGTTGGGGATAAAAATCCAAGCAAGATATAGTCCCTGTTCTCAAAGTCTGTGTGGATGTGTTTTAAGATGTGCACATAGCAACTAGTATGTAAGGTAAAAAGTGTTAATTGCCTTCAGAGAGCACTTCAAACTCTCCAGCAGCTTTCTTCTCACTTGGAGTAAAAACAAACTCCTTCTGCTGAGACAATTCAAAGGGAAAACAAAGTGTTTTTAACCAACAGTGCTGAAACTGGATATCTGCAGCTCATCCTACCTTACTGTATACGCAAAAATTAATTCAAGATGGATCTCAGAACTAAACCCAAAAGCAAAAACCATAACGTTTCTAGAAGAAAATATTTTCATGACTTTGGGGTAGACAAAAATTTCTTACACAGGACACAAAACGTACTAATCATAAAAGAAAAAAATGATAAATCAAATTTCATACCTATTACAAATCCCTACCTAGCCAAAGATGCCATTAAGAAAGTAAATATGCAACCTGCAGACTTTAATAAAATAATTGAGATAGACAGATAAATAGATAAGAGGGAGAGAGAGAAAAAGATCTCTTAAAGGGCTCTTATCAGAATCTGTTTTTTAAAGCTGCTACAAACAACAATGAAAGACAAACAACCCAATTTCAAAAGAATGGGCAAGACATGAATAGACACTTCATCAAAAAAGGATATGCAGGGCTTCCCTGGTGGCGCAGTGGTTGAGAATCTGCCTGCTAATGCAGGGGACACGGGTTCGAGCCCTGGTCTGGGAAGATCCCACATGCCACGGAGCAGCTGGGCCCGTGAGCCACAATTGCTGAGCCTGCGCGTCTGGAGCCTGTGCCCCGCAACGGGAGGGGCCGCGATAGAGAAAGGCCCGCGCACCGCGATGAAGAGCGGTCCCCGCACCGCGATGAAGAGTGGCCCCCGCTTGCCGCAACTGGAGAAAGCCCTCGCACGAACCGAAGACCCAATACAGACAAAAATAATAAATAAATAAATAAAGAAAGAAAGAAAGAAAGAAAATCCTTTAAAAAAAAAAAAAAAAAAAAAAGGATATGCAGATGCCAAAAAGCTCATGAAAATGTGATCAGTATCAGCAGTCAGCAGATAAATGCAAATTAAAACCACAGTGAAGTGTTATTCAAACTGCCTATAACGATTACAGCAAAAACAAACAAACCCACCTGACAATACCAACTACGGGTGAGCATACTGGAATTCTTACACGCTGCTGGTGGAAGTGTAAAGTGGCACCATCACTTGGGAAAGCCCTTTGGCACTTTCATATAAAGTTAAACATATTATCAGCCTATGACCCAGCAGTTCCACTCCTATGTACGTACCCAAGAGAAATGAAAACATACACCCACAAAAAGACTGGTTCAAGTATATTCATGGCTGAACTCATAGAAACAGAGAACAGACTGGTGGTTGCCAGAGGCAGGGGTGGGGCAGGGGGGTGGGAATGGGGAAATGGGTGAAGGTGGTCAAAAGGTACCAGAAAAAAAGAATATTCATGGCAATTTTATTCAAAAATAGACAAAAACAAGAAACATCCTAAATGCCCATCAAAACAACAGATAAACTAACTGTGATGTGTTTATTCAATGGAATACCACTCAGCAAAGAACTACTGATAAAGGCAACTGCATGATGTACCTCCAAAACAGTCTACTGAATAAAAGAAATCAGACTCAAAAGCATACGTACTGCATAATTCCATTTTTACAACGTTCAAGAACAGTGATAAAAATCAGAACACTGTTTACCTCTGGGATGAAGGCAGAATTGACTAGAAAGTGTCACATGAGAACTTTCTGCGGTGATGGAAATGTTTTCCACATTTGGTTTTGTAGAGGTTACAGGACATATACAATTACCAAAACCCTTCAAAACAAATACTTGAGATCTGTACATTTTATTATATGTAAATTATATCTCGATTTTTAAAACTATTTAATAAAGGGAAAGTCCTTATAATATTTTATAAGGCCCTACATGACCTTGCTACCTCCCTGATCTCAACTCCTCTGACTCTCCACCTCCCTCCCTCCACTCCAGCCATGCAGGCCTTTTTGCCACTTCCTGAACACACCAAGCAATCTCCTAACTCAGGCACCATGCCTTGCTGTTGCCTCTGTCTGGAAAGTTCTCCGCCCACATAGTGACTTGGCTTGTTTCTCCACCTCCATCAGGTCTCTGCACCAATGCTACATTAGCAGAGTAGCCTTTTGTAACCATCCTATATAACATTGAAATCATCACCACCACCCACACTACACTCCCTACCCTCCCTTACCATGCTTCTTTGCCATAGCACTCATCTACATCTGATATAAGTTAAATAATAAAAAATTAATTATACCTTTGTTTATTGTCTGTCTCTTTCCTCTGGAATGAAAGCATCTTGATAGCCAGGACTTTGTTTTGCTCATTGTTATTTCCCAAGCAGCTACTCCAATTTCTAGCATGTAGTAAACACCTATCAAGTAGTTGATGAATGAATGAATGAATGAATGAATAGGAGGTGATGGTAGATCTGATGGAAAAATCATATTTGACTGATATACTTAATTTTGATTAGACTTCTCTTTCAAATTGCTGGCCAAAACACTTGCATTTCAAAACACAAGTAAGATGAATAGCAGATGTGTTTCAGGAAAAATAAACAACCTACTTCAAAGAACTCTACAATATTTTTAAGGGCCTATGTGGCCAGCTTTGACAAGACCTTTAAGATGAGAAGTCATGGAGCAAGATGACCCATGAGACTGTCCTTTGTGCTCATAGTGGGAAGCTCCAGGGGATGACATGCCCCTGGGAGTGACCCACATTCTGCAGCTCGCCCTTGTGGCCCTGCAGAGGGTCTGGCATGGAGTTTCTAAGTTGCTGTCATTTGCATTCCAAAATCACAACCATTCAGAACCAGAGACCTGAAAGTTAGTATTAAAACTAATACAAACTAGCAAACTATTATATATAGAATGGATAAACAACACGGTCCTATTGAATAGCACAGGGAACTATATTCAATATCCTGTAATAAACCATAATGCAAAAGAATATGAAAAAGAATATATATGTACAGCTGAATCACTTTGCTGTACACCAGAAACTACCACAACACTGTAAATCAACCCTACTATAATTTAAAAAATTTTTTAAATTAATACAAACTAAAAACAGGGAAATATTCCCAAGTTTGGGGTGTAAGACCACAGAACTGGATTGGCGTCTGGACCCTTAAGAACAATTCTGTCACTAATTGGTGGTGTGACCATAAGCAATCAGCTACAATCTTGGAGCTTCTGCTCCCTCAACTAGGAAAGAGGGGGTTCAGCCAGAAGAACGCTATAATTACTTTCGAACTCTGAAATGTTTTGAATCTGTGATCTCTATACTTATAAACTGAGGAAGAGTTCAACTTTTTATGAGCGAAGGCTTCAGTCATGACACCTACATTAAAAAAAAAAAATAGGCTTATTACAGAGGAGTTCGCTAATTTCTTTCTACAGCTGACGGCATTCTCTAAAACATGAGGCCTACCTTCCCTTTCTCCATCTCCATCAAACACTGATGTAGGTAAATGGATGTAACAACTGGCATTTCCTTAAATATACTCCAGTGCTCAGATGTTGTCTAAGTCAACAATCGGACTGCTTGAATAAACGAAATCAGTCTGTTAGCCAAGACTGGTGCTCTTTGTGAATCGACATTTTCAAAGCAGGCTTTTGTTCCATTTCTAGTTTGGTTTCTTATAAGCAATATGATATTGGTCAAGACAAAACTACTAGGTATAAAATAAATAAGTTACAAGGATGTAATATGCAGCACAGGGAATACAGTCAATATTTTATAACCGTGTATGGACTATATTCTATAAAAATATCAAATTACTATGTTGTACACCGGAAACTAATATAATGTTGTAAGTCAACTATACTTCAATTAAAAAAAATCCCAGAACTTCCCTGGTGGTCCAGTGGTAAAGAATCCACCTTCCAACGCAGGGGATGCAGGTTCGATCCCTGGTTGGGGAACTAAGATCCCACATGATGCGGGGCAACTAAGCCTGCACACCACAGCTACTGAGCACGCGCACCTCCATGAGAGAGCCCACGTGCCGCAAACTACAGAGCCCGTGCGCTCTGGAGCCCGCACGCCACCACTAGAGAGAGAAAACCTACACGCCACAACTAGAGAGAAGCCCAAGCGCCGCAACAAAGAGACTGCGCACCATAATGAAAGATCCCACATGCCTCAATGAAGATCCCATGTGCTGCAACTAAGACCCGACGCGGCCAAAAAAAATAAGGAAAATAAATAAATAAAAAATTTTAAAATCCCATCTGAGTCAATCTAAATATCATCTATAAAACCAAGATCATTTCAGTCTCTCCTTACCCAAAAGTTATTGTGAGGATTAAATGAGGTAATACATGGGAAAGCTTAGTAAAACTATTGTGTGAATATGAGATAGTATTATTATAATATTGGACTTTGAAAGCCAACCTAAAACCAAATGGAAATACTGGGAGTTCAGGAAGAATTTTTGAACCTTTGAGCACTTGGAATAGCGAGTCTATCAGGTCTCCCCCAGTTCACAGTACATGTGCAGAGAACAGGGGTGCTGTGGGGAATAAGACAAGACAGTTTTGAGTCAGAGGCCAGAATTCACATCCCAGTTCATGGGTTTATGAGCTGTGAGGCTTTGGGAAAGTTAATCACTCTGGGCCTGTGTAAAGGTTTGTTTGAGTAGTCTCAACTCTTTGGAGGTAAAATGTAGAACACTTTTTACTTTCCTAGCACCTGTTCTGGGTTGACTCCTCTTTTCCGCTGGATTGTAGACTCCCTCAAGGAAAAATCCGTCAGATCCTAACGCTTTCCAGGAATTCTATTTGTATAAGTGGAACATCTTTAAATGTCATTTTCTAATTGTTCAATGCCAGTATTATAGAGATATAGTGGATGTTTGTATATTGACCTTTTATCCTGAGACCCTGCTAAATTCACTTAATAGTGTGAGCAGCTTTTTTGTAGGTGTCTTAATTTTCTCTATAAATAATCGTTACTCTGTGAGAAAAGACAGGTTTTTTTCCTAGCTTTTTTTCTTCTATTCTTCTTCTAACTTTTTCTTCTTCTATTCTTCTTTTCCTAGTATGCCTTTTATTTTATTCTTCAAAAATGGTACACTGTCAGCAAGCCCTTCATGGCAGCTGTTGTTTCTCCAAACTAGACGTTCTCAGCAGCAGGCTTTAGGGGCAGTTGTGAGAAAATGGGGAAGAAGATCTCACTTGACACCTTACACATAGTATTCTTATCTTTAAATTGGGAATAGTAATTCTACCTCCCGGGTATGCTATGAGAGAAACACAAGATCACGTAAAGAAATATGTGGCAAATGCAATAGGCTGCATATAGTTGGTGCTCAGTAAATTAGTATTAATTTTTGGTAATACTGGTGTCAGGAACATTCTCAGTTTAGAGGCCAACTATATAATGATTGTCTGTGCCTCTTGCCATCTGGAAGACACAATCAAGATTTTCCATGCTTAGGCACCAAGGCCATGTTAGGCAAGTTGGTGGCCATCTGTCTGGTCTCAGACTTTTTGGATCCAACACCTAAATGTTGTAAAGATTTTGAGAAAACATAGTAAGAATAAAACCTTAAAACTGGATAGAGACTATCCATTTTACGATTAGTAATAATGTTTGAACAGGGTTCTTTAATTTGGTTCTTCGAAAGCACAAGCTTGGGAACCCGGTGGGTGAACTGCTTATAGATTTGCTAAACAGTGTAGGGTCAAAATTCACTAATTATAGTGTGTGTTAACTAGTTATTTTCTTGTTGGATTGTCAATTGCTCTTACTATGAGAGCAATAAATGCGCCTAGCTAAAATTAGCAAAGTTCCAGTTTTATTCTTGGTCTTGTTCTCCTTTGACTTTTCATGCTTGTGTGCCTGGCTTACTTTTTGTCTGTGGAAGGGCCTCTGACATGCTTCAGTTCAGTACACAGTATACAGTGGCTGCTGCTGCCTCTAATGAATTTGCTTCTGCCTCTTTTCAGATACACACGTGGCAGGGTAAGTGACACTTCTCTGCACAACCACACCAGACCTTGCCCTTGGCCACATGGTCATGGAGTCAATGAGTTTCTTAGGCACTGCCCCTAGACTTTAAAGGACACAGTTCCAATTGTGCTGTCACAGGACACATGGGTTCACTGGTCACTTCTTTCCAGCTTTGATTGACTACTCGGGCTACTGGGGATGTTGGTTCTGTATGTTGATCAAACTGACCACTGGTCCTTAAGTCTTTGCCACCACATCTCTGTAAGCCACTCTGATCATATGGTTCCCAGGATCCCTTTGATGCTTTCTGATCCAGAACAGTGATCCCTAACCTTCTTGTTTCTCTTAGGATTTAGGATGAGAAGGAATGCTTCCAGACAAAATGCTTCCCAAGTGATATATCCCTAGAGATTAAAGAATCTTTTGCTATGTTGTCTTCCTAATCCATTTTCAAGTGCTTTCTGGTTCTCCCACACTGATGATAAAGATCAGAATGTTTAAGCTTCATATGCAAAAGATATGGCTAAACTAGCTATTCAGTTCTTTAAGGCTATTTAACTCTTTTCTGTCAACTGTACTTGGGTTGCACATTCATACCAACATTTTATCTGTGGTCAAGGGAAAAGATGCTTTCTCCAGCCTTCGGAATAGGGCAGTCAAATCTTTTCAACTGTGTAGTGAAAGTAACCATGTGTCACTGCCTTCCACTAAAATTGAAGAAAGGGTAACCCATCTTGCCATGACGTTTGTTTGGCTATGGCGACTGCTATATAAGAGTCTTATGACACCTAGACAATTGTTTGAACATGTCTTGCAATACTTATCACCTCATTAAATTTAAATTTAAATGATCAATTGCTCTCATGTTCATAGTCACTGTAGAATAAAAGAGACTGTGTGTACAGTGCGTGTGGTTATACATACATTCACAAATGTATGAGTGTTTGTGACCATTCTTTTATTTTTTTGCACAGCACTAGATCTATGGGACCTATTTTCCATATAGATAGATAAGGGCAAGACAAAACACAGGGGATTTTAACCCTGCTTATGCCTTGAAGAAGTCTGATCCTGGATGTTGGGATGGTTGGTGATTTTCCAGACTCCAGGAATCAGTGTGAATTTGGCCCATAGCCCATGAGCAGACAACTTTCTCGCACTAGGAAATGACCTCAGCATAGACTAAAGATAACCACCGTGGGAGAAACGCCTACTTGGCTTTTTTCTTTATATTTGGCCCCATTCCTTAACATCTGAGAGCCAGAGAGATGGCCTGTCTTCCAAAGCCTGTTGCATACAAACAGAAGGCAAACCCAAGTCACAGTCCTAAAAGGCAGGGAAAGAATGAATCTTTGTCCAGCTTCTCTTTTTCCCATCGTCAGCCTGATGACTAGATGCATGTAGTCCAACTTGCCACAGATGCTTTGAACAAAACCAACCAACGTCCCAAGGAAAATCTATTAAGTGAAAATTAGCATCTATACCATCTCTCCCTTTCCCCTAGGCTCACAAAGCATCTCTAGAGAGTAAAGGGAACAAAATTCTTAATCATGTAACAGGAATTTCAGTTTAAAAAAAAAAGTATGATTTCTTGACTCCATAATTAACTTGCTGTGTGAATACAGACATTTTAGTTAAAAAAAAAAAAGTATGATTTCTTGACTCCATAATTAACTTGCTGTGTGAATACAGGAATTTCATTGGGCCTTTCTGTGCTCAATTCCACAGCTTTAAAAATGGAACTCATTGGACTCAGGCCTTGGCTCCCTGTAGTACTTACTTCGAGCTGGGATTTTGCCCTAGGAAGCTGCCTTTAATTGAGGCTCACCAGATGCAGGAAGCCTTAGAACCACAGCTTCCAACAGTCCTCAGATGTCATGCTCTCCAAGTGTGCAAATGTGCACACACACAATGTGTCTTTCCCCACAGCACTAGGAGATCATAAAGTATGGTGGGTCCAAGCTCTACTTGAGGTTGAGTTGCTGGAGAACACGGTCAGCATCAGCCACAAAGGAGCATCAGGAAAAGGCCTGTGGATTTAGTGTCCAGGGCAACAGCCAGCCCCTGAGGGCAACTTTTGCTTGAGTGGAGAGAAGAGCACAGAGGGCTAGAGAACACTTCCAATAATGCCTGGAGAACAAGGTTAAGTTCTCATCTGCAGGGAGTTGCTAGTATTTCTCTATGTTCTTTGACAAACAGCTTGGCCCCCAAGACAAGCTTATACTTGGAAAGCTGTTTTACTCCCCACATCAACTGAGGAATGTAAATACGTTTGTCAAGATGGAAGTGAAGAGGCTTCAATCTATTTCTCCACGGATGGGAATGGCTGAGTTCATTGCTGTAGGGCCTTGTGATTACTCAGTAGATGGGTCCTCTTTCCATCTGCTGCAAATGCTTTTGGCCACTTTGCAAAATATCCTAAGATCTTGGGAATACAAACATTTTGGAAATTGTAGAAAAGTTAGCTTCACTTTTCTTCTTCTGGGGTAATTAGTTGGTTCTAACATACAGATCCATTGCTGAAGATGTCAGTGGCTAAAGGATATGAAATTAAAATCATGGAAACCGTTTGACAAGAACTTCTTGCCTCTTTATACATTCTAAGGAGCTCTTCTTTTGATTCCTACTATTAAAACTCCTAGATCAGGCTGTGCAATAGAATCGCCTACAGTGAGGTAAATATGCTATATCTATGCTTTCAGTATGGCAGACACTAGTCACATGTGGCTATTAAGCACTTGAAATGTGTCTAGTGTGACTGAGGAATTGATTCTTAATATTATTTAATTGTAATTAACTTAAATTTAAATAGACATATATGCCTAATGGCTATATATTAGCAATATTAGGTAAGGTTAAACATTCAACTGGTAATTTATTCTCTTTGTACCAGCTGCAAGATGCCATTATTTGTGGTCATCTTGACTGATTCCTCAGGACAAGGCTGAAAGGAAAAATGACTGTAAGATTCTTAAAACATTTAACGCCACTATCTAAAAAGGAGATAATTGAGTCCATCAACAGACGAATGGATAAAAGATGTGGTACATATATGCAATGGAGTACTACTCAGCCATGAAAAAGAATGAAATAATGCCATTTGCAGCAACATGGATGCAACTAAAGATTGTCATACTAAGTGAAGTAAGTAGGAAAAAGAAAGACAAATACCATATGATATCACTTGTATGTGGAATCTAAAATATGGCACAAATGAACCTATCTACAAAACAGAAACAGACTCATGGACATAGAGAACAGACTGTGGTTGCCAAGGAAAAAGCCAGGAGGGAGAGGGATGGTCTGGGAGTTTGGGGTTGGTAGATGCAAACTATTACATATGGAATGGATAAACAACAAGGTCCTACTGTATAGCACAGGGAACTATATTCAATATCCTGGGATAAACCATAATGGAAAAGAATATGAAAAAGAATGTATATATGTGTATAACTGAGTCACCTTGTAATACAGCAGAAATTAACACAACATTGTAAATCAACTATACTTCAACTTAAAAAGTAAATTAAAATAAATAAAAATAAAAAGGAGACAATTCAGTAGAGGGGGTACCTTAAGTGAAATGAAAATGAAATGGACTCTAGACTCTGCCAAGAAAAAGAGGAGTTAGTTATAATTATGGTCTCCCCCTTGGGCTTACAATAAGTCACGGTTCAATCATCTAGAATCAGTCTGAGTTGTTCTTTAATCAAACTACTCAAACATGGCTGCATCTCCCCTATGCAATGATGCATTAACCACTTAATGTGTATTCCAGCTACCCGGGACCATCTTCTAGTCTCTTACAAGCCTTCTTTTGTGGTGGAAAAGAAATTATGATTCTGACTAAGTGGCTGACAGCAACAACTTTCCATTCCCTGGGACATCAGAAGCAAAAATCTTTCCTCCACTCAGTTGCACAATCGCTATATGCAGTAGCAGTAAAAAGAAAAAAGAATTCCCTGATGATTTCCAGACTGATCCTCAAATGAGTATGTTAAATGCCATGATTAAAACTGAGGGGAGACTTCTTTCTTTCCTCTTCCCTTTTCCAAGCGGCCCCAGCATCCTGCCACCCCTACCTCCTTCAGTAGCGCTTCTGAACGCTTCAGAGAGGAAGACTCCAGGAATCTGACGGCTCAAGAAGTTGCTCGAGTACCAGGCGGGGAATGGGAAGATGAGGTTCCTGTTCAGTGAAGCCTCTAATCAGCTGCATGAGTTCTGGCAAGTTCTTTAATATCCTTGGGGTTTCACTACACCATGTGGCTGACAAGGTCTTGGTGTTCCGGCCGGGTGTCAGGCCTGAGCCTTGGAGGTGGGAGAGCCAAGTTCAGGACACTGGACCATCACAGTCCTCCTGGCCCCATGTAATATCCATCGGCTAGAGCTCTTCCAGAGATCTCCATCTCAACGCAAAGACCTAACTCCACTCAACGACCAGCGAGCTCCAGTGCTGGAAACCCCATGCCAAACAACTAGCAAGACAGGAACACAACCAGACCAATTCACAGAGAGGCTGCCTAAAATCATAATAAGGTCACAGAAACCCCAAAACACACCACCGGATGCAGTCCTGCCCACCAGAAAGACAAGATCCAGCCTCATCCACCAGAACACAGGCACCAGTCCCCTCCACCAGGAAGCCTACACAACCCACTGAACCGACCTCACCCACTGGGGGCAGACACCAAAAACAACGGAACTATGAACCTGCAGCGTGCAAAAAGGAGACCCCAAACACAGTAAGTTAAGCAAAATAAGAATACAGAGAAATATGCAGCAGATGAAGGAGCAAGGTAAAAACCCAACAGACCAAACAAATGAAGAGGAAATAGGCAGTCTACCTGAAAAAGAATTCAGAGTAATGATAATAAAAATGATGCAAAATCTTGGAAATAGAATGCAGAAAATACAAGAATTGTTTAACAAGGACCTAGAAGAACTAAAGAGCAAACAAACAATGATGAACAACACAATGAATGAAATTAAAAATTGTCTACAAGGAATCAATAGCAGAATAACTGAGGCAGAAGAACAGATAAGTGACCTAGAAGATAAAATAGTGGAAATAACTACCGCAGAACAAAATAAAGAAAAAAGAATGAAAAGAATTGAGGACTGTCTCGGAGACCTCTGGGACAACATTAAACGCACCAACATTCGAATTATGGGGGTCCCAGAAGAAGAGTCAAAGAAAGGGACTGAGAAAATATTTGAAGAGATTATAGTTGAAAACTTCCCTAATATGGGAAAGGAAATAGTCAATCAAGTCCAGGAAGCACAGAGTCCCATACAGGATAAATCCAAGGAGAAACACGCCAAGACACATATTAATCAAACTATCAAAAATTAAAAACAAAGAAAAAGTATTAAAAGCAGCAACGAAAAAGCAACAAATAACATACAAGGGAATCCCAATAAGGTTAACAGCTGATCTTTCAGCAGAAACTCTGCAAGCCAGAAGGGAGTGGCAGGACATATTTAAAGCGATGAAAGGGAAAAACCTACAATCACGATTACTCTACCCAGCAAGGATCTCATTCAGATTATACAGAAAAATTAAAACCCTCACAGACAAGCAAAAGTTAACAGAATTCAGCACCACCAAACCAGCTTTACAACAAATGCTAAAGGAAATTCTCTAGGCAGAAAACACAAGAGAAGGAAAAGACCTACAATAACAAACCTAAAACAATTAAGAAAATGGTAATAGGAACATACATGTTGATAATTACCTTAAATGTAAATGGATTAAATGCTCCAACCAAAAGACATAGACTGGCTGAATGGATACCAAAACAAGACCAGTACATATGCTGTCTACAAGAGACCGACTTCAGACCTAGGGACACATACAGGCTGAAAGTGAGGGGATGGAAAAAGATATTCCATGCAAAAGGAAATCAAAAGAAAGCTGGAGTAGCAATTCTCATATCAGATAAAATAGACTTTAAAATAAAGACATTACAGAGGGCAGACAACAGAAGGAAGAATAACTACAATCCTGCAGCCTGTGGAACAAAAACAACATTCACAGAAAGACAAGACAAAAAGGCAGAGGGCTATGTACCAGATGAAGGAACAAGATAAAACCACAGAAAAACAACTAAATGAAGTGGAGATGGGCAACCATCCAGAAAAAGAATTCAGAATAATGATAGTGAAGATGATCCAGGACCTCGGAAAAAGAATGGAGGCAAAGATTGAGAAGATGAAAGAAATGTTTAACAAAGACCTAGAAGAATAAAAGAACAAACAAACAGAGATGAACAATACAATAACTGAAATGAAAACTACTTTAGACGGAATCAATAGCAGAATAACTGAAGCAGAAGAATGGATAAGTGACCTGGAAGACAGAATGGTGGAATTCACTGCCACGGAACAGAACAAAGAAAAAAGAATGAAAAGAAATGAAGACAGCCTAAGGGACCTCTGGGACAACATTAAATGCAACAACATTCGCATTATCAGGGTCCCAGAAGGAGACGAGAGAGAGAAAGGACTCGAGAAAATATTTGAAGAGGTTAGAGTTGAAAACTTCCCTAACATGGGGAAGGAAATAGCCACCCAAGTCCAGGAAGCCCAGAGAGTCCCAGGCAGGATAAACCCAAGGAGAAACATGCCGAGACACACAGTAATCAAACTGACAAAAATTAAAGACAAAGAAAAATTACTGAAAGCAACAAGGGAAAAATGACAAAAAACATACAAGGGAACTCCCATAAGATTAACAGCTGATTTCTCAGCAGAAATTCTAGAAGCCAGAAGGCAGTGGCATGATATACTTAAAGTGATGAAAGGGAAGAACATACAACCAAGATTACTCTACCCGGCAAGTATCTCATTCAGATTTGAGAGAGAAATCAAAAGCTTTACAGACGAGCAAAAGCTAAGAGAATTCAGCACCACCAAACCAGCTCTACAACAAATGCTAAAGGAACGTCTCTAAGTGGGAAACACAAGAGAAGAAAAGGACCTACAAAAACAAACCCAAAACAATTAAGAAAATGGTAATAGGAACATACATATCGATAATTTCCTTAACTGTGAATGGATTAAATGCTCCAACAAAAAGACACAGGCTTGCTGAATGGATACAAAAACAAGACCCATATATATGCTGTCTACAAGAGACCCACTTCAGACCTAGGGACACATACAGACTGAAAGTGAGGGGACGGAAAAAGATATTCCATGCAAATGAAAATCAAAAGAAAGCTGGAGTAGCAATTCTCATATCAGATAAAATAGATTTTAAAATAAAGAATGTTAAAGAGACAAGGAAGGACACTACATAAAGATCAAGGGATCAATCCAAGAAGAAGATATAACAATTATAAATATATATGCACCCAACATAGGAGCACCTCAAGACATAAGGCAACTGCTAACAGCTATAAAAGAGGAAATCGACAGTAACACAATAATAGTGGGGGACTTTAACACCTCAGTTACACCAATGGACAGATCATCCAAACAGAAAATTAATAAAGAAACTAAAGATTGAAATGACACAATAGACCAGATAGATCTAATTGATATTTATAGGACATTCCATCCAAAAACAGCAGATTACACATTCTTCTCAAGTGCACACGGAACATTCTCCAGGATAGATCACATCTTGGGTCACAAATCAAGCCTTGGTAAATTTAAGAAAATTGAAATCATATCAAGAATCTTTTCTGACCACAAAGTTCTGAGATTGGAAATCAATTACAGGGGAAAAAACGTAAAAAACACAAACACATGGAGGCTAAACAATACGTTACTAAATAACCAAGAGATCACTGAGGAAATCAAAAAATACCTAGAGACAAATGACAACGAAAACACGACCATCCAAAACCTATGGAATGCAGCATAAGCAGTTCTAAGAGGGAAGTTTATAGCAATACAAGCTTACCTCAAGAAACAAGAAAAATCTCAAATAAGCAATCTAACCTTACACCTAAAGGAACAGAGAAAGAAGAACAAACAAAACCCAAAGTTAGTAGAAGGAATGAAATCATAAAGATCAGAGCAGAAATAAATGAAATAGAAACAAAGAAAACAATAGCAAAGATCAATAAAATGAAAACCTGGTTCTTTGAGAAGATAAACAAAATTGACAAACCATTAGTCAGACTCATCAAGAAAAATAGCGAGAGGACTCAAATCAATAAAATTAGAAATGAAAAAGAAGTTACAACAGACACCGCAGAAATACAAAGCATCCTAAGAGACTACTACAAGCAACTCTATGCCAATAAAACGGACAACCTGGAAGAAACAGACAAATTCTTAGAAAGGTATAACCTTCCAAGACTGAACCAGGAAGAAATAGAAAATATGAACAGACCAATCACAAATAATGAAATTGAAACTGTGATTAAAAATCTTCCAACAAACAAAAGTCCAGGACCAGATGGCTTCTCAGGTGAATTTGATCAAACATTTAGAGAAGAGCTAACACCTACCCTTCTCAAACTCTTCCAAAAAACTGCAGAAGAAGGAACACACCCAAACTCATTCTATGAGGCTACCATCACCCTGATACCAAAACCAGACAATGATGTCACAAAAAAAGGAAACAAGAGGCCAATATCACTGATGAACATAGATGCAAAAATCCTCAACAAAATACTAGCAGACAGATTCCAGCAGCACATTAAAAGGATCATACACCATGATCAAGTGGGGTTTATCCCAGGAATGCAAGGATTCTTCAATATATGCAACTCAATCAATGTGATACACCATATTAACAAATTGAAGGATAAAAACCATATGATAATCTCAATAGATGCAGAAAAAGCTTTTGACAAAATTCAACACCCATTTATGATAAAAACTCTCCAGAAAGTAGGCATAGAGGGAACTTATCACAATATAATAAAGGTCATATATGACAAACCCACAGCCAACATCGTTCTCAATGGTGAAAAACTGAAACCATTTTCACTAAGATCAGGAACAAGAAAAGGTTGCTCACTCTCACCTCTATTATTCAACATAGTTTTGGAAGTTTTAGCCACAGCAATCAGAGAAGAAAAAGAAATAAAAGGAATCCAAATCAGAAGAGAAGAAGTAAAACTGTCATTGTTTGCAGATGACATGGTACTATACATAGAGAATCCTAAAGATGCTACCAGAAAACTACTAGAGCTAATCAGTGAATTTGGTAAAGTAGCAGGATACAAAATTAATGCACAGAAATCTCTGGCATTCCTATACACTAATGATGAAAAATCTGAAAGAGAAATTAAGGAAACACTCCGATTTACCATTGCAACAAAAAGAATAAATACCTAGGAATAAACCTACCTAAGGAGACAAAAGACCTGTATGCAGAAAACTATAAGACACTGATGAAAGAAATTAAAGATGATACAAACAGATGGAGAGATATACCATGTTCTTGGATTGGAAGAATCAACACTGTGAAAATGACTCTACTACCCAAAGCAATCTACAGATTCAATGCAATCCCTATCAAACTACCACTGGCATTTTTCACAGAACTAGAACAAAAAATTTCACAATTTGTATGCAAACACAAAAGACCCCGAATAGCCAAAGCAATCTTGAGAAAGAAAAACAGAGCTGGAGAAACCAGGCTCCCTGTCTTCAGACTATACTACAAAGCTACAGTAATCAAGACAGTATGGTACTGGCACAAAAACAGAAATATAGATCAATGGAACAGGATAGAAAACCCAGAGATAAACCCATGCACATATGGTCACCTTATCTTTGATAAAGGAGGCAAGAATATACAATGGAGAAAGACAGCCTCTTCAATAAGTGGTGCTGGGAAAACTGGACAGCTATATGTAAAAGAATGAAATTAGAACACTCCCTAACACCATACACAAAAATAAACTCAAAATGGATTAGAGACCTAAATGTAAGGGCAGACACTATCAAACTCTTAGAGGAAAACATAGGCAGAACACTCTATGACATAAATCACAGCAAGATCCTTTTTGACCCACCTCCTAGAGAAATGGAAATAAAAACAAAAATAAACAAATGGGACCTAATGAAACTTAAAAGCTTTTGCACAGCAAAGGAAACCATAAACAAGACGAAAAGACAACCCTCAGAATGGGAGAAAATATTTGCAAACGAAGCAACTGACAAAGGATTAATCTCCACAATATAGAAGCAGCTCATGCAGCTCAATATCAAAAAACAAACAACCCAATCCAAAAATGGGCAGAAGACCTAAATAGACATTTCTCCAAAGAAGATATACAGATTGCCAACAAACACATGAAAGAATGCTCAGCATCACCAATCATTAGAGAAATGCAAATCAAAACTACAATGAGGTATCACCTCACACTGGTCAGAATGGCCATGATCAAAAGATCTACAAATAATAAATGCTGGAGAGGGTGTGGAGAAAAGGGAACCCTCTTGCACTGTTGGTGGGAATGTAAATTGATACAGACACTATGGAGAATTGTATGGAGGTTCCCTAAAAAACTAAAAAGAGAACTACCATATGACACAGCAATCCCACTACTGGGCATATACCCTGAGAAAACCATAATTCAAAAAGGGTCATGTATCACACTGTTCATTGCAGCTCTATTTACAATAGCCAGGACATGGAAGCAACCTAAATGTCCATCGACAGATGAATGGATAAAGAAGATGTGGAACATATATACAATTGAATATTACTCAGCCATAAAAAGAAATGAAATTGAGTTATTTGTAGTGAGGTGGATGGATATAGAGTCTGTCATACAGAATGAAGTAAGGCAGAAAGAGAAAAACAAATACTGTATGCTAACTCATATATATGGAATCTAAAAAAAAAAAAAGTGGTTCTAAAGAACCTAGGGGCAGGACAGGAATAAAGACGCAGATGTAGAGAATGGACTTGAGGACACGGGGAGGGGGAAGGGGAAGCTGGGAAGAAGTGAGAGAGTAGCACTGACTTATATACACTACCAAATGTAAAACCGATAGCTAGTGGGAAACAGCCGCATAGCATATGGAGGTCAGCTCGGTGCTTTGTGACCACCTAGAGGGGTGGGATAGGAGACACAAGAGGGAGGGGATATGGGGATATATGTATATGTATAGCTGATTCACTTTGTTATACAGCAGAAACTAACACAACAATGTAAAGCAATTATACTCCAATAAAGATGTTAAAAAAAAAAAAAAAAAAAAACTGTGGGCAAATTTACATAGAGTTAGTTCCCTTCTCCGGAAGATGAAAAGCCATAGGGTTATAAATGGTCAACCTTGGAAGGGATTCAGCCTGGTTCAATGTCATTCCACAAGTGAGGAAATGGCCTTAGATACTAGGTGAAAGGAAAGCAAGGATGAGGTATGAGGGGTGGGAAAGAGAGGCACACTTAATGGGTTTCTGCTCTGTGCCATGCTATGGTATTTACTCATGTATCACAGCCTCTGTTCTCACCCTGCTTAGCCATTAAATCCAACAGAGTACTTCTTCACATTCACCTTTCAGGATCTGCTCACCCTAAAGTACCGTTGGCCAGTGCAGAACTTCCTGAAGGTTCTCTAGGAGAGGTGTGAGCTTCCATCACACACCACACTCTGAACAACCAAACAAATATTCTTTGGCTTTTTCTCTTCTATCCAAGCTCCCTCTTTAGCCAAGCCAATGGGAAAATAGAGAAGAAGGTATGTTTACCCCTCAACTCTTTCCCAAGATGCATCCTAATCACTCTATCTCCTTTCTCTAACCTCCCTCATCCTCCCTTCCAGGCTTCTAAATCCTTCCCCCTTTCTTAAACACAGCATCAGCCTGCACATTCTTTCAAAAACCCTTCAATGGCTTCCCAACCCACTTAGGATAAAATCCAAACTCCTTGCCTGAGCCTCTCTCCATGATCTGGGCCCTGCTCACTTCTCAGCCCTCATCTCCTACCATGCATCCCTCACTCTACTCACTCTTGGTCAGTTGATCTCCTTGGGGAATTCTACCAAACACAGCTGGCTCGTTCCAGCTGCAAGGTCCTTGTACTTCAGAGACCTCTGCCTAGAACACCCTTCAACCCTGGGTTTTGTATGTCTTGCTCCACTGATTCAGAGAGAGGTCTTCTCTGAGCATCCTGTCTAGATGGACACCTTCCCCCCCGACCCTTTCCACTCCAGGCATTCTCAAATTCCTTCCCCGCCTTTATTTTTCTCCCTAGCACTCATCATGATGCACATATTGTTTATCTTTTGGACTATTTCCTTATTTTCTGCCTCCCTCCACTAGAAGGTAACTTTCATATGATCAGTGTCTTTGTCTGCCTTGTTCACCCATATCTCAAATGTCCATGTGTTTTATAAGTGCATAGAAGCAATTTAGCTCTGTTCTAACTCTTTCAAACTCATATACCCACCACCCATCCATCTGATAAACAAACAAAAAGTTCTCCAACTACTATCCACCTACCTTAGATGACAGCAATCAATTATAAATAAAATCAAGATTTTTTTCCCAAAGGGTATCTCATTAATCATCATAGAAGCCTTGTCAGGGAGGTGTATTATATGCATTGAACATATGAGGATACTGTGGGGCTCAGGGTCATACAGCTGAGCTTCCTTACTTTTTGCCTCTAAAGCTGTTGCTGTTTCCATTGCACCATCCTACCCTCCCAGTCTTCTGAAGCAGTGTACCTGAGAACTTTGGGGAAAACACGGAGCAGGGAACACATGGAAGGGTCATTATCCTTATGTGTGACGTCTTTCACCACCATTGATCTGTATATTGGTCTTTGCATAGTTTCCAATCCCACAATGAAGTAGGTGTCTGGAACTTGCTTTGAGGAAGACTGGTCTCATAGGGGTCTTCCTGTCTCATCGATCTTTGTGCCACAGTGGCTCCTGCTGAAGGCACTAAGGTGCTGGGCTTCCCAAATCACAGACCTGGCTGCATACCTGCCCAGGATGTCACTTACGGCACCGTCCACCATCCCCATTCAGTCCTATAGCTGGAACAAGAATCAAACCTAAGGTAATCTCATACCTTGGCACCTCAGGCCAAACAAGGTAGAGATCTTCTCTTTTTCTTCTCTGCTGACACACATGTCACATATATGAGTATTACCGTGCACCATAGCTGTGAACTCCAACTTTACTGTCCTCAGAACACCTATAGGAGTACAATATGATCAAACCCTATATCATAAAATGTTTTACAATCTTCAATATTTAATTACCATTAGTAATAAATTAGATGTAACGTAACTCACACCTAAGGTCCACCAAGATAAAGGATAATCAGGCAGTCAGATAATGCAAAGATAAAAACAAGCCAATTTACAACTTCAGTTTAATTTAAAATTCAGTTCACCATTCTTTCTACTGAATACAAAAAAGTGATTGTATTGGGGTCACAATTTTTTTCTTTATTTTGGGAAAAGATAGAAGATGGGACAGATAGGATAAAGGTTAGATTTGCTGAAAACCTAGCTACTCCAAGATGTTTGAGAACTGCATCATTTGACACAAAAAAGAAAGGAAACACGGCCAATATAAGCCAGTTCATTCATCAGCCTTGGTGATTCCATGATTCATTGGCAGGAGGCATAGATGGGACCATTAGGAAAAAATCAGGAATTAAGACACAATTTTCTCTGTAATTATGTTAGAATAGTTCAGCATGTGTCAGTAGGTATATGCATATATGAGTTAATGTTAATATACACTCTGGGTGTGGTTAGTTAACATCTGCAGTGCCTAATAAGAAATTTATATTCCAGGATGATTGGTTAGCCTTCGATGGTACCAAACTGGAAATAATAGGCAAGCACTTCAAGAATAGCTTTCTAAATCTGCACCAGATGGTTTGTTAATTAGCATAAGGGATGTTAACACTTATTTTTTCCCACTGGTAAATGAGTGATTGGTTAGATAGATTGCAGACACCCCCATCCTTGCATAAGTAGGGTATATAATCTAATGAACCCAGCAGACTGACCTTTGGAAATGACTGTGTCCCCATTCTCTTTTGTGAAGCATCCCGGGGGTAGAGAAAAGGGTGATTATTGTTCCTTAAGGACTCTTTGTATACATATACCAACTCTCTGAAAAGGTGATAAATGTTTTTTAAGATATAGTGATTTCTAAAAATTGTCTTAAATTTCTTAAGCCAAACCCAAAGTCTCAGAACTACACTGTTGGCAAAAACATGGCAGTTTGCCAAACATCAACTGTAGAAGAACTTCCCACTCTATCAAACACAGAGGTTAGTGTATTTTCCTGACCAGGCCTTGATTCATTACTACTCCTGGTGGCGCAGCCCCAGGCAACATTCTAGAATAAGTCGACATTATGCAATAGCCTTATTACAACCGGCAGGGAAGAACGTGCCAACTTCTAGAAATGGTTCCTCACCTCACAAAGATAATTGGCCTAATATAGTGCTTACATTGTGGCTGAAGTCCAACTTCTGGCCAATGTCCACAGCAGGACATTTATGAATTGGGGTTTTATTTGCACTTCGATTGTGAAGGTCTGTCATTTATTACCTTATGCAAGGTTTTACTCATGGATTCCTGCTATGAATTATTAGATGGTTGAAATTCATGTCTCCATCCCTTTGTGCATGCTGTAACCCTTTGACTAGAATTCCTTTTCCCCCATCCCTCCTTCCTTCTTTGACCAAGACCTCAATCTTTGATACCCAGCTCCAGAAGTCTCCTCTGCAAGGTGGTTTCTATCTCCTCGAGGCATTTGCTTACCACTTTAGTGCATTTATTCATCCAAGAGATAATTACTGGATGCCTGCTGATTGTAATCACTGTGCTAGACTCTAGGAACTCAGCAGTGAGCAAGACGGGTAGAGTCCAAGCTCTTTTATTAATTTGGAAGAAAACCAAGCTTAACATAATTCAAGACCATATCATAGCATTCTCACCCACAAACTTCCATAATACAAGTTCCTTTTTTTTTTAGGAAACAAAGGGTCCTCTGGGGCAGAAATACGTTTCCTGGTAGCTTAACTGCACAAAAAGGTTAACAGGTCCTCCAAAGATGCCAAACTCTAGCCAAGGGACTATCCTGCATTCTAGGAGAATCTGCCTCCTTGTGTTTTTGGCAGAATAGCCAAAATGCATGTGCTTTTAATTAATCCCCCGTCTAAGCTGAGGTCTGTCATACTGCACTGACAGCAGAATTACATTCAGTCTCCTCTGCTAAAGGGCTGATGTGGTAGATTCGATCATAATTACCCCCTCAATCAAAAACCGTCTATGGAAGAGATCCAGTCCTCAAGCTGTCTTTGGCTACACTGATCTCTTTGCTTGTAATCACCTGTACTGATGTTTTCAAAGAATGAAGCAGCAGTTTGAAATGTTGGAAAAGTGTGTCTCCGTTCTAAGTAGCCAGCACCCTTTTGGGACATATTAAGCTGGAGGTGTCTACTGGACGTCCAGGTGGCTACCACAGGTGAGCAGGAACGCACCTAGAGTATTAAAGGAGCCACTCTCCGGAAGGTTATTCAACCTGCTGCCTCTGATGAAGGGACAATCGAATAGCATGAAATATGTTGCAGCAGAAAAATCTTGAAAGTGTCCTCATAGAGACTAAAAACTTCTAACCAACAGGATTTGAAAAAGAGTAGCAGCCAACAGAGACCAAAATAAACCCCTTCAGGCCTATCTCAGTTCAACATGTTGTTAAAACATCCCAAGACCTTTCTCAGCACATATATTATTCAAAGGTCAAAAAATTCCCTACGCAAATACCTAAAATATGTACAGGATGTTTCAGCAAAATGCCACATTAAATTATTTCTCCAATGCAGTTCAAGGCTTAGGTTCCAGAATGAGGACGGGGGGATGAGTCTGATATCCAGTCAGCTCTCGGAGGCCATATTGGAGGTAAGGTGGTTTTCATTGGCCTTACCCAGGAAAAAATAATTGAATTATTTTTCTACATATTCCTGAATTAAAATTTATCCTTGGGATGAGGTTATGTATCTTTGTATTGGTAACATTAATTAAAACAAGTCTAGGTGTGGCAGAATAGGAAGACCTTGAGCTCATCTCCCACGGACACACCAAAATTACCAATATTTACAAAGCAACTATCAATGAGAATAACCTGAAGACTAACAGACAAGATTTTCCACAACTGAAAATATAAAGAACGAGACAGGTAAGAGGGATGGAGATGCAGTATAGTCAAGACCCTCATCCCTGGGTAGGCAACCCATAAATGGGAGGATAATCACAATTGCAGAGGTTTTCCCCGAGGAGTGAGCGGTCCAAGCCCCATACTGCACTCCCCAACCTGGGGGTCCTGCATCATGAAGACGAGCCCCCAGAACATCTGACTTTGAAGGCCAGTGGGGCTTATGTTCAGGAGACCCAGAGGGCAGTAGGAAACAGACTCCACCCTTCAAGGGCTTCTGCAAAATCTGACACGCTCTGAGACCCAGCATAGAGGCAGTAATTTGCAAGAAGCCTGGGTCAGATCCACTTACTGATCTTGAAGAGCTTCCTGGAGAGGCAGGAGGCAACTGGGTCTCCTCCTGCGGACATAGGTGTAGGCAGCTGCCATTTTTTGGAGCTCATTCTACCATGAGGACGCTGGCACTGGAAAGTGCCATTTTGGAGTTTTCCCTCTAGCCTATTAATGTTGAGGGCTTACCCACCCACCAGCCAGTGGGCACTAGATCCGGGACACCCCTGGCCATGCAGACAGCTGCATGCAGACCCAGCCCCAACCATCAGTGAGATGGCACATGCTCCAGGTCACCTGGGCCCCAGAGCCAGCTGCCCCAGCACCCGGCCCTGCCCACCAGCACTGGCAACCTCCACATGAAGCAAAGCTTGGCAGCCAGTCAGGCTGGGGGGCCAGCCCTACCTACCAGCACGGGCACAGGAGTTGGCCCCATCACAACAGAAAAGCCCACGCATCCCATATAGGGGGCACCCATGGAGCATATATTGGGTTGGCCAAAAAGTTCGTTTGGGTTTTTCCATAAGATGTTATAGAAAAACCCGAATGAACTTTCTGGTCAACCCAATAGCTCCGGTGCCCAGAAGGAAGTGTGCTGCTGGGCCCCATAAGATGTTTCCTACATAAAACCACTCCTCCAAAATGGGGAAACATAACTGACCTGCCTAATACATAGAAATAAAAACAGAGAACTAGGCAAAATGAGGTGACAGAGGAATACGTTCCAAATGAAAGAGCAAGATAAAACCCCAGAAGAACTAAGTGAACTGGAGATAAGCACTCTACCTAATAAAGAGTTCAAGGTACTGATCATCAAGATGCTCAGTGAACTCAGGAGAAGAATGGATGAACGCTGTAAAAAGTTTAATAAAAAGTTAGAAAATATAAAGAAGACCCAAACAGAGCTGAAGAATACAATAATTAATATTTTTTTAAAAATACCCTAAAAGGAATCAACAGCAGATAAGATGATACAGAGGAACTGGAAGACAGAGTAGTGGAAACCACCTAAATAGAACAGAAAAAAAGAAAAAATAGTTTTTAAAATGTGGATAGTTTAAGAGACCTCTGGGACAACACCAAGTATACTAATATTCACATTAAAGGGGTCCCAGATAGAGAAGAGGGGGAGTGGGCAGGGAAGCTATCTGAAGATATAATAGCTGAAAACTTCCCTAACCTGGTAAAGGAAACGGACATCCAAGTCCAAGAAGCACAAAGAGCCCCAAACAAGACGAACCTAAAGAGATTCACACCAAGACACACTGTAATTAAAATGGCAAAAATTAAAGATAAAGAGAGAATCTTAAAAGTAGCAAGGGAAAAGCAACTAGTTATGGACAAAGGAACTCCCATAAGACTCTCTGCTGGCTTTTCAGCAGAAACTTTGCAAGCCAGAGGGAGTGGCCTGATATATTTAAAGTGATGAAAGGAAAAACCCACAACCAAGAATACTCTATCCAGCAAGGTTATCATTCAGATTTGAAGAAGATATAGAGTTTTACAGACAAGCAAAAGCTAAAAGAGTTTAGCGCCACTAAACCAGCTTTACAAGAAATGTTAAAAGGGACTTCTCTAAGTGGAAAAGAAAACATGATTAAAAATATGAAAATTATGACAGGAAAATCTCATTGGTAAAGGCAAATATATAGTAAAGGTAGTAGATCAATCATTTATAAAGCTAGTAGGAAGGTTAAAAGGCAAAAGGAGTAAAATCATCTATACCCACATTAAGTAGTTAAGGGATACACAAAAAAGATGTAAAATGTGTTGTCAAAAACAGTAAATGGAGTGTGGGGTAGTAGAAATGGAGGGTTGTTAGAATGCATTCAAAATTAAGAGATCACCAACTTAAAATAATTATTCATATATATATATATATATATATATATATATATATATATATGTATGTGTATGTGTGTATAATAGAAACACACACAGAAAAAGAGAAAGGAATCCAAACAAAACACTAAAGATTGTCACCAAATCACAAGGGAAGAGAGCAAAAAAAGAAAGGAACAAAAAAGAACTAGAAAAAATAATCCTAAAAATTGTATGGAAACACAAAAGATCCCAAGTAGCAAAAACAATCTTGAGAAAGAAGAAAAAAGCTGGAGGTATCACACGCCTTGATTTCAAACTATACTACAAAACTTCAGTAATCAAAACAGGATGGTACTATAGCACAAAAACAGACACATAGATTAATGGACCAGAATACAGAGCCCAGAAATAAACCCACTTTTACATGGTCAATTAATCTACGATAAAGGAGGCAAAAACATACCGTGGGGAACAGGTAACCTTGTCAATAAATGATGCTTGGAAAACCAGACAGCTACATGCAAAAGAATCAAGGACTGCTTTCTCACCCCATATATAAAAATTAACTCAAAATGAATTAAAGATTTAAATATAAGACCTGAAACCATAAGACTCCTAGAAGAAAACATAGGCAATATATTCTTTGACACTGACTGGTCTTAGCAATATTTTTTGGATATGTATCCTTAGGCAAGGGAAACAAAAGCAAAAATAAACGGGATCACATCAAACTAAAAAGCTTTTGCAGTGAAGGAAACTATCAGCAAAACAAAAAGACAGCCTACTGAATGGGAGAACAATAGGTATGATAAGGGGTTAATATCCAAAATATAAAAAGAACTCATACAACTCAACATCAAATAAACAAACAAAGAAGAAAACCTGATTAAAAAATGGGCAGAGGACCTGAACAGGTATTTTTCCAAAGAAGACATGTAGATGGCCAACAGACACATGAATAGAAGATCAACATCACTAATCATCAGGGAAATGCAAATCAAAACCACAATGAGATATCTCTTTACACCTGTCAGAATGGCTATCATCAAAAAAGACAAGAGAGAATAAGTGTTCATGAGGATGTGGAGAAAAGGGAACCCTTGTGCACTGTTGGTGGGAATGTACATTGGTGCAGCCACTATGGAAAACAGCATGGAGGTTCCTTAAATACTGAAAAATAGAACTACCATATGATCCAGCAATTCCACTTCTGGGTATTTTCCCAAAGAAAACAATAATTCAAAAAGATATATGCACCCCCATGGTCATTGCAGCATTATTTGCAAACACCAAGATATGAAAACAACCTAAGTATTCATTGATAGATGAATGGATAAAGAAGATGTGGTATATATACACAATGGCATATTACTCAGCCATAAAAAAAGAATGAAATCTTGCCATTTACAACAACATGGATGGACCTACAGGGTATTATACTAAGTGAATTAAGTCAAACAGAGAAAGACAAATATCATATGATTTCACTTGTATGTGGAACCTAAAAAACAAATGAACAAACATAAAAAAAAAACAGAAGCATTCTCATAGATACAGAAAACAAACAGGTGGTTGCCAGAGGGGAATAGGTTGGGGGATGAGTGAAATAGGTGAGGGAGATGAAGAGGTACAAACTTCCAGTTACAAAATACATGAGTCACAGGATGCAATGTACAGCATGGGGAACATAGTCAATAACATTGCAGTAACTTTGTATAGTGACAGTTGATTACTAGACTTATGTTGATGATCATTTTATAATATATAGAAATATCAAACGTTTCTATGTTGTGCACCTGGAACTCAGCGTTGTAGGTCAATTACACTCCAAAAAATAATAGTAGTAATAAAATTTAAAAAATTTTTTGTATTAAACAAATATAGATCAAGTAGGATATATATATCAAGTACATCTGGAGGATGTAAATGAAAGAAAAACTGACCCCCAAAAGCTCTGACTGAACCCTCAAAACTTCAAAGTGCAGGGCTAGAACTGGCTTGGGCACAACTGACTTTAGGGCTCAATTGTTGCCATCAGGACAGGATTTTTCTCGGCTTCCTTTATCATTCCCTTCTGTGTGCCATGATCATTTTCCATCTGCATGTGGTAGCAAGATGGTTGTGACAACTCTAAGCTTCAAAGCCTCTCAACGTTATTATGCCCTTGATTAACCAGGAGCTATAAGGCAAGGCAAGTTGCTAAACCTCTCTGTGCCTCCGTTTCCACATCTGTAAAATGGGAATGTCAATAAAGTGCTAAACACATAGAAAATGCTTAATGAATGTTAATGACAATTAATGCTATGGTTTTCATAACACAATTCCCTACTGACAATGAGGAACATCCATTTTCCTAACAGAAAGTTCTAGAAATGATATGAAGTTACCAAATGTGCAAGGCTTAATACTCTCTCACCTAGAGTACCCTTGCTTCTCAAGAAGTTTGACCTAACATTTTAATTTGGTAATAGAAACTGTGGGAACAGGAGATTCAACAGAGACAGGCTGACACTGTGTGTGTTTGAATTCCTGACTAGAAAGCCCTTTGCTCAATAGTCCTTCACTGGGATGGCCTAGGTGGCCGACCTCAAGGGGTAACTTTGAAATATACATTTGAATTTTTTTAAAGAACACTAATTTGGGACAACAATTTAATCATTTTTGGGTGGACAGTGTTCCAATAGCAAGGAATGAGTTGCCAAGCATGAAGCTGGGCCACCCAAAGAGAAAGTGCAGATTTAAAACTTTAGTTATTTGCAAGTTGCTTCTGAACATTTAAACATTAACTAAAGTGCAAGAAAAATATGACCATCAGGTAATTTGAGAGAGAGATTGTAGTCTAAGCTTCTCAGTCTGCTTTTCCCAACCTATACTTTGCCACCAGTAAAGTGGGTTACTGCACATCAAATCTTGAATAAAGACTCATTCTAGATTATTCTCATCTCACCTCCCTGACCATTGCCCACCAGCATCAGAACTCTATTCTCAGCTCCCTTGAAGAGATAATAAATAAAGTCTTTGGGATTCCATATGGAATAACAGAATTTTTGAATGTTGATAGTGGAAGAGAACTTAGAAGTGATCTCATTCAACTCCTTCAATTGACTGGTAAGTAAACTGGAATCCAGAAAGTTGGAGTGATTTCTCAAAATCAACTGGCTAATGTCATAGAATCATCTCAGCTCAGGGCTCATTCCAGACCAGCCACAGACGTGAAACCCTACCCCACCCCCCTGCTTAAATTACATGATTTTGCTCATACCAACCCTATGGAGTTGGCAGGGCAAACACTATTATGGAAGACTTAGAGCATATGCCCAAATAACTTGGACGAATTCACCAACATGGGTTTGGCAAAGAAAGGGAGAGGAATAAAGAAAGGTAGGAAGGCAAAGAGCAAGCAAGCAAGAACAATTTAAATGGTGCAAGTAAAATATACCCTGGTCTAGTTAGCACAATTGCTCATCTGTTAATATATCTGTGATATGGTCAGATATTGCAATGAATCTATTCCAAGGTGGTCTTTGACTCTCTCTGATGGTTCAGTGAGGTGGGCTGGTGAGATCTCAAGATCCCTCTAGATTGTCCTATCCAATAGAACTTGTTGGTGTTCACGGAAATGTTCTAAATCTCACTGTCTGATACAGTTCCCACTAGCCATATATGGCATCTAAACACTTAAAATGTGGTTAGTGATACTGAGAAATTAAATTTTTAATTTTATTTACTTTTTAAAAAAATATTTATTTACTTATTTATTTGGTTGTGTTGGGTCTTAGTTGTGGCACATGGGCTCTTCATTGTGGCGCGCGGGCTCTCTAGTTGTGGCATGCTGGCTCTAGAACGCACATGCTTAGTTGCCCTGCGGCATGTGGGATCCCAGTTCCCCAACCAGGGATCGAACCCATGTCCCTCGCAGTGGAAGGTAGACTCTTAACCACTGGACCACCAGGGAAATCCCTATTTACTTTTAATTGATTTAAATTTAGACAGCCACAAGAGCCTGGTAGCAACCATATTGGACTATGCAGCTCTAGATGAATAAAACTGCCCCAAACATAACAACTTGACTTGACCTATCAGCTTGTTTTGCTTTGAGGGACCTAAAGGGGTACAATAATGAATGCTGAAATCAGATCTCTTCACAAAATGTATACATGGCAACACCAAAAATAAACATGTATGAAGCAAGATTCTTCGCCGCAAGCAATGGAAAATAAACTTCACTACTTTAGGCAGAATAAGGATTTATTAAAGGATATTAGGTCACTCACAGAGCCTCTGGGAGGCCAGAAAATCAGGATTGGAGGCTCCATGTGCCAGAAACAAGGCACAGTCACACTGTAGAGCTGGTCTAGAGGAGACACCATAGCCCCACCACTGGACGCAGTGCAGCAGCCTGCCCTGTTGACCCCAGGATGCTGGATACTGAGTCCCACCATAAGAACCCCTGCCATGGCTGAGTCTAGACACTGGATGGATCTGCTGCCATCACTGCTGGATTGGATTCTGTGTGGCACCTGATGCTTTGAGTTGCTGGCTTCTAAGTCTGGGGCCGGGGCAGCTGACTGAGCCTAGGTCATACGTCTGTGCTCTGCCTGCAAGAGGGGCTGGAATAGCAAGAATCTGGCCTCTGTAGAGGGGGACAGACTCATGAGCTGAGGAGTTCCCTGAACAAAAACAGATTTTTATTACACCTGCCTCCTAGGGAAGAGGGCTAATGTGTTACAGGTGCTAGGCCTCCTGGGCGGTAAGTAGAGATACAGAATTAAAAACCTGGGGGCCTGTGGGTGGGCTGGCATATGAGGCACTATCTACTACCACTGGAAAAATAGAATATGTCAGAGAATTAGGAGGGAGGGAGTGATTTGGCAAAAAATGAGTTTTGAGAGAGACAGTCAAGAGTTTTAGAGAAGCTGCCATAATGGATGAGATTTTGTGAAGTGTAATATTTCCTCTGGCTACTTTTTCATGTGATTCCAGTAAAGATCTACATTATTTTTTAAGACGTTTTTGGAGTTGTGTGTATGTGTTGCCTAATTGAGAGTACTGTACACATATAGTTCTATAGAGTCATGCTCTTTAATTTACTCCTTAAGACAATATGGATATTCTTTCCTTTAAACATGTACACCTCTATGCCATCCTTTTCAGTGCCTATATAGTACTCTATTGCACAAATGTACCATAATTTATTTAATCAATCCCCTATTGATGGTCAGTTCAATTTTTCAATTTTTTCTTCTATATTGTGCTACAATGAGCACCCCTATATATATATCACTGTGTGCTTGTCCAGTCATACCTCTAGGTAATATTCCTAGAAACAGAATTTCCAAATTAGTGGCTAAGCAGGCCTAACATGCTGATTTTCCAAGTCATCCTCAAAGGTAGTAATAATTTCTTTTTCCATCCAGGGTTGAAACTAGGATTAGATGCATAAGGCACTTTGCCTTGGACACAAAATTTAAAGAGGCATTAAAAAACTCAGTAGTGGGAATTTCCCGGTGGTGCAGTGGTTAAGGATCCGCCTGCCAAAGCAGGGGACACGGGTTCGATCCCTGGTCTGGGAAGATCCCACATGCCGTGGAGCAACTGAGCCCATGCGCCACAACTACTGAGCCTGTGCTCTAGAGCCCATGAGCCACAACTACTGAAGCCTGTGTGCCTAGAGCCCGTGCTCCGCAACAAGAGAAGCTACCACAATGAGAAGGCCGCGCCCCACAACAAAGACCCAACCAGCCAATAAATAAATAAATTTAAAAAACCAAACAAACAAAAAAAACAACTCAGTAGTCAAGACAAATAATATTTTAATGCAATATTTTAAAAATGAAAATTAATGCAAATAAGTCCATAATGAACAAAATATCAAAATTTTAAATAAAGGCAGAATCAGTATTACTGATACTTAGGAATAAACTTGATCAAGGAGGTGAAAGACTTATAAGCTGAGAACTATAAAACATTGATAAAGGAAACTGAAGATGATTCAAAGAAATGGAAAGATATTCCATGCTCTTGGATTGGAAGAATTAATATTGTTAACGTGGCCATACTACCCAAAGCAATCTACAGATTTAATGGGATCCTTATCAAATTACTCATGACATTTTTCAAAGAACTAGAACAAATAATCCTAAAATTTATATGGAACCACAAAAGACCCAGAATTGCCAAAGTAATCCTGAGGAAAAAGAACAACACTGGAGGCATAATACTCCCAGACTTCAGACAATACTACAAAGCTACAGTAATCAAAACAGCATGGTATTTGCACAAAAACAAGACACAGGGATCAACTGAACAAAATAGAGAGAAATAAACCCACACACCTATAGTCAGTTAATCTTCGAAAAAAGAAGCAAGAAGATACAATGGAGAAAAGATAATCTTGTCAGTAAGCGGTGCTGGGAAAACCGGACAGCTACATATAAAGGAATGAAATTAGTACATTCTCTAGCACCATATACAAAAATAAACTCAAAATGGATTAAAGGCCTAAATGTAAGACCAGATACTATAAAACTCCTAGAGGAAAACATAGGCAGAACACTCTGACATAAATCATAGCAGTATTTTTTTGGGATGCATCTCCTAGCATAGTAGAAATAAAAGCAAGAATAAACAAATGGGACCTACTTAAATTTAAAAGCTTCTGAAGAGCAAAAGAAACCATAACCAAAATGAAAAGACAATCTAGGACTGGGAGAAAATATCTGCAAATGATGTGAGCAACAAGGGCTTAATTTCCAAAATATACAGACAACTCATACAGCTCAATATCAAAAAAACAAACGACCCAATCAAAAAATGGACAGTAGACCTAAATAGACATTTCTCCAAAGAAGACATACAGATGGCCAACAGGCATATGAAACGATGTTCAATATTGCTAATTATTAGAGAAATGCAAATCAAAACTACAGCGAGGTATCACCTCACATCAGTCAGAATGGCCATCACTGAAGCGTCTACAGATAATAAATGCTGGAGAGGGTGTGGAGAAAAGGGAACCCTCCTTCACTGTTGGTGGGAATGTAAATTGGTGCAGCCACTATGGAGAACAGTATAGAGGCTCCTTAAAAAACTAAAAATAGAGTTACCATATGATCCATCAATCCCACTCCTGGACATATTTCCAGAGAAAACTCTAATTCAAAAAGACACATGTACCCCAATGTTCACAGCAGCACTATTCACAAGAGCCCAGACATGGAAACAACCAAAGTGTCCATCAACAGATGAATAGATAAATAATGAATGGAATATTACTCAGCCATAAAAAAGAATGAAATAATGCCATTTGCAGCAACATGGATGGACCCAGAGATTATCATGCTAAGTGAAGTAAGTCAGACAGAGAAAGACAGATATCATATGATATCACGTATATGTGGAATCTTAAAAAAATGATACAAATGAACTTATTTACAAAACAGAAACAGAGTTACACAGAAAACAAATTTATGGTTACCAAAGGGGAAGTGGGGGAGGGATAAATTAGGAGCTTGGGATTAACAGATATACGCTACTTTGTATGAAATAGATAAACAAAAAGGATCTACTGTATAGCACAGGGAACTATACTCAATATCTTGCAATAACCTATAATGGAAAAGAATCTGAAAAAGAATAAATATAACTGAATTACTTTGCTGTACATCAGAAACAAATACAACATTGTTAATCAACTATACTTCAATAAAACAAAAAACAAAAAACCACAGTGAGATACCCCTACACATACACCACAAGGGTTCAAATAAAAAACCCTGACAATACAAAGTGTTGGTGAGTACGTGGAGCAACTGGAATTCTCATACACAGCTGTTTGAGTATAAACTGTTCATTCCACTTTGAAAACTCCTTGGCAGTATCTACAAAGGATGGACATACACATACTCTACGGCCCAACAATTCCACTCTTAGGATTATACCCAACACAGATGTGTACATGTGTTTGGACAAGAATGTTCAGAGCAGTGTTCTTTGGAAAATCATCAAACTGGAAACAACCCAATGTGCATCAGTAAGGGAATGTATAAGTAAAATGGGTTATATTTTTATGATGGAATACTATATAGAAATAAATTCAACTACAGCCACACAAAATAAAATAAAATAAAGTAAAATAAAACAAAATGAAGGCCTTGAGTCATAAAGCCTGGATACCACTCACTGGCTTGCATGTAGCATCATCTACATGTGCTTTATTATATGTAAAATGGGAATAACAATCTGTATGTCTTCTTCGGAGAAATGTCTATTTAGGTCTTCTGCCCATTTTTGGATTGGGTTGTTTGTTCTTTTGATACTGAGCCACATGAGCTGCTTGTATATTTTGGAGATTAACCCTTTGTCAGTTGCTTCATTTGCAAATATTTTCTTCCCTTCTGAGGGTTGTCTTTCTGCCTTGTTTATGGTTTCCTTTGCTGTGCAAAAGCTTTTAAGTTTCATTAGATCCCATTTGTTTATTTTTTATTTTATTTTGTTACTCTAGGAGGTGGGTCAAAAAAGATGTTGCTGTGATTTATGTCATTGAGTGTTCTGCCTATGTTTTCCTCTAAGAGTGTTATAGTGTCTGGACTTACATTTAGGTCTTTAATCCATTTTGAGTTTATTTTTGTGTATAGTGTTAGAAAGTGTTCTAATTTCATTCTTTTACATGTAGCTGTCCAGTTTTCCCAGCACCACTTATTGAAGAGGCTGTCTTTTCCCCACTGTATATTCTTGCCTCCTCTGTCAAAGATAAGGTGACCATACGTGCGTGGGTTTATCTCTGGGCTTTCTATCCTGTTCCATTGATCTATATTTCTGTTTTTGTGCCAGTACCATACTGTCTTGATTACTGTAGCTTTGCAGTGTAGTCTGAAGTCAGGGAGCCTGATTCCTCCAGCTCCGTTTTTCTTTCTCAAGATTGCTTTAGCTATTCAGGGTCTTTTGTGTTTCCATACAGATTGTAAAATTCTTTGTCTTAGTTCTGTGAAAAAAGCCAGTGGATTTCTCCAAAGAAGACATACAGATTGCCAACAAACACATAAAAAGATGCTCGACATCACTAATCATTAGAGAAATGCAAATCAAAACCACAGTGAGGTATCACCTCACACCGGTCAGAATGGCCATCATCAAAAAAATCTACAAACAATAAATGCTTGAGAGGGTGTGGCAAAAAGGGAACCCTCCTGCACTGCTGGTGGGGATGTAAATTGATACAGCCACTATGGAGAACAGTATGGAGATTCCTTAAAAAACTGAAAATAGAACTACCACAGGACCCAGCAATCCCACTACTGGGCATATACCCTGAGAAAACCATAATTCAAAAAGAGTCATATACCACAATGTTCATTGCAGCACTATTTACAATAGCCAGGACATGAAAGCAACCTAAATGTCAATCAACAGATGAATGGATAAAGAAGATGTGGCACATATATACAATGGAATATTACTCAGCCATAAAAAGGAACGGAACTGAGTTATTTGTAATGAGGTGGATGGACCTAGAGTCTGTCATACAGAGTGAAGTAAGTCAGAAAGAGAAAAACAAATACCGTATGCTAATGCACATATATGGAATCTAAAAAAACGGTACTGATGAAACTAGTGGCAGGGCAGGAATAAAGATACAGACATAGAGAACGGAATTGAGGACACAGGGAGGGAAGGGGAAGCTGGGATGGAGTGAGAGAGTGGCATGGACATAAATACACTACCAAATGTAAAGTGGATGGTTGGGGGGAAGCTGCCGCATAGCACAGAGAGATCAGCTCAATGCTTTGTAATGACCTAGCGGGGTGGGATAGGGAGGGTGGGAGGGAGGCTCAAGAGGGAAGGGATATGGGGATATATGTATACATATAGCTGATCCACTTTGTTGTACAGCAGAAACTAACATAACATTGTAATTATACTCTAATAAAGATATTAGAAATAAATAAAAATAAAAAATAAAATGGGAATAACAATAGGACCTACTTCATAAAGTTTTGTGAGAATTAAATGAGTAATACAAAGTGCTTAGAACAGTGCCAAGCACATAGTAAGTACTCAATAAATATTTGCTATAATCATATGCTAAGTACATATGCACACGATTCTGTTTCTGGATATCCTACTCTGTTCCATTTTTCTGTGTGTTCTTGCTCCAGTACCATACTGTTTTAATTACTGTAGATTTATATAGTGACTTTTGATCTGATTAAGCAAGGTCCCTTCTCATTTTTCTTGGTTTTTCAAGTTTTTCTTGGCTGTCCTCATTCATTTATACATACAAATGAATTTTAAAAGCTATTTGTCAAGTACCACAAAATCCTACTGGGATTTTAACTGAAACTGTGTTAAATTTATATATTATTTTAGGGAAGCATGACATCTTTACAATACTGAGTCGTCCTGTCCAGAACATGGTGTTTCTCTTTATTTAGTCAAGCCTTCTTTTTACTCTTCTATCAAGTTTTATAGTTTTCTTAATGTACATCTTGCACATTCTTACTTTTTTACAGTTTTATTTTTTTACTGGCAAGTACACGTATGTATAAATGGGTGATGTTTGCATGTTTATTTTGTATCCAGCCTTCATTTTGAGCTCTTGTATTCATTTTTCGGTGATTGCATGCTTATCCAAAATGCATTTCTAACAACATTACTCATCTGCCTAAAACTCTTAAATAACCCTTAAAGACAAAGTCCAAATTTATGGACCTGACATACATTCATTTTTCTTCATACACAACAAAAACATACTGTGTGCCTCCCCTGTGCCAGGCACTGTGGAGCACCAGGGATACGTCAATAAATAGACAAAAATCCCTGCCGTTAAGAAGCTTACATTCAGGAGGAATTTGTGCTCTGTTTTAGCTCATGCCTATGGACCTATCCCCATCTCCTTTGCTTCTTTATAAGTGCTGTGTATTTCAGCTAAACTGAATTAGTTGTAATTCTCCTGAAATGCTTTCCTGTTTGGATAGTCTTTCCCTTGTTCTTTTTCCACTTATCACCCTGAAAAGCTCCTTTCATATCCTCATGACTCACGTCAGGGTCAGTCTCCTCTTAGCAGCTTTCCCTGATCCCCCATGCAGAGTTAGGAGGTCTCTCTTCTATGTCTCACTCATCTCAGTGATGACATCTTCACTTAAATATAATCGTTACTTTATTGGTCCATGAGTTCCTAGAGGGCAGGAATGGAGTCTTGATCATCTTTTTGCCACCTGGTGGCATGGTATCAAGGTGGTGTTCAATAAATATTTTTGAAAGCGTTAAGTGTGTTGAGTTGGTTGGGAAGCACAGCACCATCGTACGTGGCCAAGGCAAGTGGCCACGCAAAGCTATGGAAACTGCTGTGGGCAGTCACAATTAGACTACAGGAGTTCAGGGGAGGAGATCACCAAGGCTGGGTGGGTAGGCATGGACGCCTGGGGGAAGTAGACCTTTTGGTGGATACTGAAGGAGCTTGAGACTTTCATCAACTCTTCCCACCCAACCCCATCTCCTCCTCTCCACCAATGGGCCTATGATCAAGGATAAGACCTCCCACCCACACTTCAAAAACGGAGTACAGTGGATGGGTCCAGTCTGAGGTTACTGACCAGGCCATGCGATGAAGCCCTAGGACAGGGGGCATCTTCAAACCTACGTGGAGGAACCACGGTCCTACCCTTGCCAGGCTGAACACTAGGGTTTGGGTCAAGGTCTTACTGGTAATAAAGGGTCCATCACCCCAGCCTCTCTGCTTCAGAGAGGCAGTCTAGCATAATGATCAAATGCCTGGCCTCAGGATCCAGACTGCTTGGCTCTAAACCCTGGTTCTGCCACTTATTAGCTGTGTGAGACCTTGGACATTAAGCCAAGTTGAAAGTGAGTGGCCCAAAAGAGGGGTATTTTTGATGGAGATCAAAAAGTCATTCCAAGAAGCTCACTGTATTGTTAACAGCTTGCAAGACACTTGGTATAGCATGCTTGGTGTTTAAGGGTTTCAGAGACAGACTACCTGGGTTCAAATCCCAGCTTCTCCACTTTATAGCTATGTGACCTTGGGCAAGTGATTTGACCTCTGTGGGTCTCAGTTTTTTTACCTGTAAAATAACTACACAGAGTTATTGTGAGGATTAAATGAGTTAGTGCATGTTGAGTGCTTGGACCAGTGCGTGGCACAGAGTGAGCACTTAAATGTTTGTTAGCTATCACTACATTATTATTATTCCACTATCACATTGTACCTGCTACTGTTTTGGTAGGCCTAGAGAGTATGCAGATAGAGTTCTGCCATTTTAGGGGCAAAGTCCCACTTGAAAAGCATAAAACTTCTGTACTAGGAAAGGTCTCTGGGATCCAGACTTTATGAAATTAGCACCAATGAAGACCTGCCAAGCAACATCACAGAGAGTTGCAGGATATGGCATTAGCTGGAAAGGGGACTCCTTTTTGGGTCAAGGCAAGTTCTGAAGGGACATCAAACCACAAGGGCACCTTCAGGCCTGCTGAGCAACATCTTGCCTGGTGTCTGCAGAGATCTAGTGTTAGACAGGATGGGGATTTCCTTCTGGAGACTAAAGAACCTCACCTTGCAGGAACAATAGCCCTCCACGTGTACATCATCCTAGAGGGAAAGGAGAACGGTGGCATTGGGCTCTGGTCAGAGGGGATCCGGTACTGGCATTAGTTCTAAATTCACTTGCACAGAGGCAGAGCTGCGGCAGGCAGGTGTTTAGATTGGTGGGGCCACCCTCTACAGGACAAGTTTTGCTGTTGTACCTCATTTGCCTCCTTTAAGTCAAGACCCATGGGTTGGGTGACACCAGAACTGGAACCTGGCAATTTGACTTTGAAAGGATCTAGATGGAACTATGCATGAGACAGATGTTTGAGCAGACCAATGTGGCAAGAGGAGAGATCTTCTGCAGGGGAAAATGCGGTATTCTAGAAATATGGTTGCAAATGTCATCAAGGGCCAGATTGTGAAGGCCTGAAATGCTAGGTGAAGGACTTTAAAATTTAAAGTGTATATACGTACGTACATGCATATGTATTTCTAAGAGTTCACATGGCTCAAAAATCAAAAGGTATCAATGTATATTATAGTGAAAAGGCCCCTCTCACTCTTATCTCTCAATCACCCAACTCTCCACTCCAGAGGCAACTGATGTTACTTATGTTGCTTCCAGGGACATTAAATGCATACAGAAGAAAATATTGCATGTGTATCCTTTTTTCACAAATATTAACTTTTTCCATTTTACAGTATAGTTTAGAGATCATTACCATTAGAATATAAAGAATTTCCTGTTTTATACCTGCCTAGTAATCTACTGTATGAATGAATCATAATTTATTTAATCAGTCCCTAATTAATGGACATTTAAGTTATCTCCTGTCTTTTGCTATTACATATAAGGTTACAATAAATAATTTTTGCATGAGTGTGACTATATTTGTAAGATAAGTTCCTAAAAGTGTTAATCATTGGGTCAAGCAGTAGGTTAATGTATTGGATTCTAATTTGTAATAGGGATTCATTGAAAGTTACTGGCTGAAGAATGCATGTGCAAACAGTATTTAAAGAAACTGATTTCATATATAACTAATTGGATATGATAGATGATGGAAGAGAAAAGAATCAAGGGTTATTCCAAGTTCATTAATAAAAAGGACAGGGCAGCCAACACTTTGGGCATAATGTAGTATTTTCTCACCCATAAAGACTATCTCCTTCCCATCTCCAATACGCTTTCAACTAGGTCTCCACCAGACAATGGAGAAGGGACAGAGAGTAAGAAAAGTTTCTTGGATGGGAAATAACTTTAAAGAACCAGCAAGATTAGAGACACTAGTGGATAGTGTCATTAATAGAAACAGAAAATTCTAGAGATAGAGTTGGCTTATTAGCTAATTGGGACCCAGAACATACTGGCCCAGAAATGGAAAAGATCTATGATCTCCTAATTATCTGAGAAAATTTTAACAAAAAAAAAACTCTGGAGGAAATGATAAGGTGGAAAGATAAAAGGTAGATTTGCTTTCACTTTGTTTGGAGTGGGAAGACCTGGAGTTAGAATATTCTGACAATGATATTAAAATGAAAGAGTTTCCAATAGAAAATGGTCCCTGCAGGCTTTGTCCTCAGAACCTGCCATCTCAGATTTGAACCATGACCTCCGCTGCTCCCCTGTCATCCAGCAATTATGGTGTGAAGGCAGATCAAGGTCTTGCCGATGCCTCTGCAGTATGAGCTCAGCCTGCAGATGCCCAGCTCCTTAGTAATGCAAGACAGATGCCAAACGAGCTCAGCTTACTGATGAGCTGGGAACTCCTTTATGGGAAGCACACTTTGGCTAGAATCCTGTAATTCAACCATCCAGTTAACCTTTTAAGTGAATAAAAGACAAATACAACAACAGGGCCAAAGCAATATGTTGGTGGTGATGACAGGCAATCCTTTAGGAGGATAAAGAATCTTGGCTCAGTAAAAATACAAACCCATCTACATTCTGCTGTACCTCGTGGGGAAGAGGCTGTAAAGTATTTAGTAGTGTGTGTGTGTGTGTGTGTGTGTGTGTGTGTGTGTGTGTGTGGTGTGGTGTGTCACATAAAACTCCATTCAGGAAGGGACTTGACCTGTTTTGTTCATTGTTGTATCCCCAATGGTTAGAATAATTCCAAGCACATAGTAGGCACTCAGTAATCATTTATTGATAGAATGAATGCATTTACTGTTAATGAGTGAATGAATGAACAAATCCACCGTATGTGTGTGCCCTTGCTTATATCTATGTATGTCATTACATAACACAGATCATATCTATACTTGGATATCAATTTGTCTTATATTTTTCGCTTATGAAATGACATTAAATCACCTTGTAAAAAGCTCCAAATGAGCCCTATATATTTTGCTAGCTCCTTCTCTTTTATCAGCCCCTTAAATATTAGTGTTCCCCTAAGCCCATCCTTGGCTTCTACTCATTCTCTCACAGAAATCTTGTCCATGGCTTCAAATCTCATCTATACAAGCTAATGACTTCCAAAACTCTCTCTAGCCCCGACGTCCTTCCAGATCTGGGTATCCACCTAGCATCTCAATATCAGAACTCAAATGTTTCAAATGCCTCAGAATTGGTGTGTCACCAACTGAATTTTTTATCTCATCCCTTTCAATTATGTTCCTCCTCCTTCATTCTGGAATTTTTAAAATAAGAAGTAAAGAATAAAAAAAGGAGTATCATGTTTATTGTGTAAACCATCACTCTCCATTCTATAGTATGTTCTGTTTTCTAGTCTAGGACATCCTGAATGACTGGGTTATAGATTGATGCCCAAGATATCAATCTTCTCGGCCCTTGGGGCATCTGGGAAGAGCCTTGGGTAGCTAAGCACTATGGCCAGTTGACGTAGGCTTGAGCATCCTCATCAGTTTTCTGTGTGTGCCGCATCGTTTTGAGAATTCAGAAGCATTGATCTTGCCTTTGGTCCTCAAAATCTCCATTCATTCTCACCTAGGCATTTCATCCACACCACAGCTAACATTCATATTGGTGCCCTTATCTACACCAAGATCCTAAATACCAAGTGAATCATCAGATACTACTACTCAAATGCCTTAGTGTTTAGGGAATTTGATTGTGTGTGTGTGTGTGTGTGTGTGTGTGTGTGTGGAATCTAGAATTTGGGAAAAACCTTAACTCTCTGTCTTAGTCCATTTGCGATGCTATAAGAAAAATGCCATAGACTGGGTAGCTCATAAATAGCAGTATTTTACACCTCACAGTTCTGGAGGATGGGAAGTCCAAGATCAAGGCATTGGCAGATTCAGTGTCTGGTAAAAGCCTGCTTCCTCATAGATAGCCATCTTCTCACTATAACCTCACATGGCAGAAGGGGCAAGGGAGCTTTCTCTGGCTACTTTTATAATCCCATTCATCAGGGCTCTGCCTTCATGACCTAATCACCTTCCAAAGGCCCCACCTCCTAATACCATCACTGTGGGGTTAGGTTTAAACCTATGAAATTTGGGGGACACAAACATTCAGACCATACCACTGACTATCTCTCATTTACAGGTGAAGACATCAGGACCTGAGGTTAAGAGACTTGCCTTAAATGATACAAATCAGCCTTAGAAGCTGGAATTAGATTCCCAGTCCTGTGCTCTCATGCTCTCAGCACTACACCTTGCTGACTTGTCAGAGCCTTCTTTGAAACTGAACTTTTCTGTAAACACCCAGGGATGGTCTATTAACCTAAACACTTAAACTAAACACACTCTGGCCTTCTCATGCCAACTAACAGAGCTTCATTGTCTTTGTTCCCTGATATCTAATTTCCAGACTGAATCAGTGATGAATTAAGTAATTTTCAAATGGTTTATTTTTATGGGATGATGAAATTCCAGACTTCAGCCTTGAATTTGGAAAATGAATGTTTTCATTTTACCCCCGGTAGTATATTTTTCCTTGCCGGAACAATGTGTGTCTGCCTCAGTTTCAACACTAGCCGTGTGAAAAATCATTTTCAAAGAGTTCGTTTTACATTGAAGATTGTAAACAGAGATGTGGTAAATACAAAAAGCACATGAGAGAAAAACACCATTTAACCAGGGACCACACGTTGATACCAAGGTCTAGGATGGAAAAGTTCAGGTTCACGGGGCAATGGAAAGCATGGGTCTGAGGGGAGCATTTCTCAACTGCTAAATACCTGGGTGCTTAGAAGTATATTTAGAAGTTACACTAAGAAGCATTTAGGGCCAACACTGTCCACATGCAGACAGTGATGTTTTCAACATTTTAATAGAAATCAACTTAGTAGAAAGCAACACAAGTAAGGAATGTTTTGTAGAAGTTGGTAATCGTACTGCAAACATTTTTGTGTAAGATTTAACTTAAATACGAAAAAATAAGGTAACAAAGTCTAGCAAAGACTCATCTTCAGAATGTTCAGTCAAAATGTATAAAGCAGTGCAATTAAAGATAAAGAATGTTCCCATGTCTGTGTGGTCTCTTTCTCTCTTTCCCTATCTTTTCTTTTATCTCCTCTACTTTCTCTCTTTTAATCTCTCATTCATTTCCCTGAAACTCTCTTCTTTGTTAGCTCTGAGGCACCAAGTGTTCTTGGATTTATTTCTATGACTTTACACAAGGCATTAAATTCAATTAATCAATTGAGACCTTAGACCTAATGGAAACATGGGCCTTTCTGCTGAGGGCTTAGGCTTCTCCACCTACAAGCTCTCCCCAGCCAAAGCCTTTTTAGGACAGGTTCCTGCTGAGCATGGGAGCCTAGCCAGAGATCACACGCAGTCTACAAAGCCTATTCCCACCTTTTGAGAATTGGTTCCGTTTTTCAAAGGAAGAAGACCTTCACGGCATCTAGCGCTATCTTTATACGATGACTCACCTGCCTTTTTGGCCTGTACTTTCCTGTTTCAGTCAGCCCTGCATCTCCAACTATTTCTGCTCCCTTCTTTAAACGGTGTCTGGTACACAGCCTGTTCTCTATCCCGCACACCTTCCTGGTACAAAGGCAATTCTGTGGCTGTTCCTCCAGGCTCCTCTGAGCTATTCAGATCTTGGCTCTTCCATCAGTCTCCTGGGCCGGGCACCTCCTGGACCCTGGCCAGTCTGACCACAGACAGGACATGAGCTGCCTCAGCTCTACTCCTGAGATAGAGCCAGAATCACACAGGCTGCCCCAGCAGGGCCCTTCAGCGTTGGGAGAAGCCCAAAAGTCCGAAAGCCTCAAGCTGTTGTCGTCATTAACGCCCCTGCTCTAGTCACCAGCTTCTTTCACCATTGCCTGCCATGCTTTCCAGGTCCCCACTGAGACATAAGTCCTAACTCTTATCCAAACTCTTGCCAACCTCTCTCTTAAGGAACCAGGCCTTTCTCTCGTGACTGGCCTGCCATACTGGATCTCATTGGGTTTTACTGCCAGCCCAAACCAAGGGCAAGTTTGCCGTGTCACTTTGAACACGTATATTAGACAACTAGACATCCCATCAGGAGCCATTCCTTCAGTCAAGCCAGCTCTGCCATCCTGACTCCCTGTAACCTCATCCTTCTTCCTTCCTCTGCCTACGGTTAGGATGACAGCACAACCAGGGGTTGAACGTGTCCACGTCGACCAACTGATTTTCTAGATGTACACACGTGGGGCCGTTGGTCTCATGCTCCGTGTTCCACAGTCCATTGTTTACAACCACCTTCCCAAATTGTTTCTGTTTTTCAAAGGGAGAACACATTATGATGGGGCATTACTTTGACCTTCTTGGCTACCACTAAAAACAAGCTCTCAACTTGTGGTTGCCAAGGGGGAGGGAGAGTGGAGGAGAAATGGATTGGGAGTTGGGATTAGCAGATGCAAACTATTATATATAGAATGGATAAACAACAAGGTCCTACTATAGCACAGGGAACTATATTCAATACCCTATGATAAACCATAATGGAAAAGAATATGAAAATGGATGTATATATATGTATAACTGAATCATTTTGCTGTACAGCAGAAATTAACACATTGTAAATCAATTATACTTTAATAAATTTTTTTTAAAAAAACATCCTCTTTCTTCCTTGCTCTGACTAAAACCTTCCCCCATGACCTGGTTTTCTCCTTGGAGGGAGGAAGGGGTCTTCCCAGGTTTTGGCCAGCCTACACTTGCCAGATTTAGCAAGTCAAAATGCAGAATGCCCATTAATATTTGAATTTCAGATAAACAATAAATAACTTTTTAGTATGAGTATGTCCCAAATATTGCGTGGGACCTACTTACACTAAAAAAATGTTTTGTTGTTTATCTGAAATTCAAATGTAAGTGGTCATCCTGATTTTACCTGGCAACCCCTATGCCACCTTAAGCCGGATCCAGACAACAGATCTTGACATGAAATTCATGTGTCCCGTGGGGACTGAATGGGACTCACGCACAGTCATGCTCTGCTTCATGTGTTTTTAATCCTCGACAATATTATAAACATAGGAAGACATGTTAAGACTTTCTTGGCAGCGATGTGACATAAAGGGGAGAGAATTCTCACAGAATTATCACAATAAAAACCTTTACTTTTTCATGTTTTCACACAATTCTCACTCCTAGAATTACATCATGGAACAGTTTGGGCTTATTTAAAATCTTACTTCTGCCTTGGCTGACGTAAGAATCACTCACATAGGAAAATATTCAGACAGTTCAGTGATTCCCCAGCTGCAGATGATAAAATGTTCTAGCCACTCCAGTCAACCTGGCAGAAAAGACCAGGCCCAAGAGCACCCGAAAAATATGTAGAAATCACATGGGCACCATAGATGTGTTAATAAATAGAGAAGAATATATCTGCTTCACAAAGTTGGTGAAAATTGGTATTCCGGGGTCTAATATTCTAAGGAGCATTGCTGTTGCGTAGAAGTGACATGTAGTAATGTTACGCTCGAGACACTTCTGATCTTCTGAGCAAGGGCACAGCAGGAGTGGAGGAAGAGGTGTGCTGCCCTCCAGGAGCATACATTCTAGTTGACTCAGTACAACCCACATCTGCTCAAGAGGGGGATGGGAAGGCGGTGTACCCCATTCACCATATGTCCATAGAAGAGAAGAGGCCATCCCCTATCTCCCCAGGACACAGTATTGAAAGAACATTTCAGATTCCCATCCCAACCCCCTCACTGCACTGGCTTCTCTGCCTGCCTGGTGAGATTGAACTGGTCTGGTCTTTTCTTCTCTTCTGGACCTGCCAAACCTCAAGCAGAGCCTGGGCTCTTGCTCTGTTCCTAGCCCCTGTGATAACTGTACCTGCATCAGGCACCAGAATCCAGATTTGGGGAAATGGGTAGGAAACCAGAGCTCTTTCCTCTAAGCCAGTATCCCCAAATCCGAATTTTCGTATAACAGATTTAATGTACATTTAGCTTCTTGTGCCTTTTCTTGATTAATTCAGGATGCAAATGAGATTAGAGCTCCCACCCCAACCAAATCTTCAAACTCATCAAAAGAAGCTTTCCAAACTCTAAAGGCAACCTCCTACAAGATATGACTGATGATAGAACAGCTATAACCACACTGAGGGTTTAAGTACTTGGGGAGGCGAATTCTTTACCTGGGGCTAGCAATAGAAGGAGATACATTTTTAAACAAACTGAAATGGATACAATGGCATGGGCTGATGAATGGGCATTTCTGAAGAAGAAACAAGGCACAGGTAACAGGCAGGTGCTGAGCTGAGTTACATTTAGTGAAAGGGACAGAAAGCAGAGAAGCTGGCTTGGAATGGAGGGCTCCTGTGTAGAAGGAGAGGGAGTGAGACTGGGGTCCTGGGACGAGAGACAGTTTGAGCTGGTTATGGAGGACGACGGCCCAGCCCTCCTGGCCCCATGCAGCCTCCGTCTCCTGGCACGAAATTTGTCCCTGGGCAGAAAGGAGTAAATGAGAATTCAGCACCGAGTCACTCGTGTGCTGTCATTTTCCCTCCCTGCTACTTACTGGATTTCCCTAAGTCCAAACATCATTTTGACTGGACCACTTCTGCACGTTCCCAAGATTTTTAAATCTTAGTATTCTCATCTAGAAAGCAGGCCTATGTCATAGGGTTGATGTAAGGAGTAGAACTCATATAAATAAAATATCCTAATACAGCATCTGGAACCTAGAAGGTATTTCAACAAGTATCAGTTATTTCCCCCCCAACACCCGTCTGTTTTGGAAGGATAGTGTACATCAGTGGAACAGCACAGACTTAAGAGTCTAATTGACCTTGGATGCCGTCATTGACGTGGTTCCCCGCAAAGCAGATGCCAAGATGGGAGACTTGTGTGCAGGAAGTTCACTGGATGGTCCACGGGGAAGCAAGAACTGTGGGGAAGTGGAGGAGAACTGACCTGTGATGCAGTCACAACACAGGCAGCCAATCCCACAGAGGGGGACTCTAGCGCCTGGATGGCTCTTCTGAAATGTCCTGCTTCAAGGCAAGGAGGTAGCGCCCAGATACCTCCTTATCCACCAGTCACTGGGTGTGGTCTAGCCCTGAGAGGTGGCTGTCTTCAGGTGAGAGCAATTCTTAGGTAGGTGCTCACCTGAGAGCCGCCAGCTACCAACACTCCCGGCAGCGGGTGGGGGAATGAGAGCCTCAGCCTGGGCACACATCTTAGCGTCCTTGTTAATCGATTATCTTTGTTGGATCAGCTTGTGGCCAATCTTCATCCAGGTCCCTGTCCTGACCTGGTGAGCACATGTAATAGCCACATCTTTGGTCATAACCTCCGTTTGGATGATTGGGAACAGAGACTTGTAAATTCTCAAGCAGAGGAGAACTAGGATGAAATTGACATTAGCACATTATTTTAACAGATGTTGGTGGATAATCTTAGAATGGAGGAGAAATTAAAAATAAGAAGACCACCCAAGAGGCTGTCAGAGTAGCCCAAGCTTGGGGAGATGAGAACTCCTAGTCCATGGCAATAGTTGTGTAAATTGAACAGGCCTGAGATTTCGGAGAGAGGAAGAGGAAGAGGTGGGGGTGGGGAGGAACAGGAGGAGTTAATAATAAACTGAATGTAGTAAATTGAGGAGGAATAGGGGCACAACATCCTCTAAGATGAGTCTGAGGACCTCAAAGGGTGGCAATTGGTGGTAACTGGGTAGCAGTACCATCATGGGGGGGAAATGTGATTAATTTGGCTTTTGACATGAAATCTCCTCCAGGCAAATGGAGATATGGAAATGAATAAACAGACTGGTGATCTGCCTCGCTAATGAGATTTTTCGTTTAATTAAAAGATTTTTTGGAGCAGTTTTAGGCTCACAGAAAAACTGAGCAGAAAGTACAGACAGTTTCCGTATACACCTTCACTTACCCACCCCCAGTTTCCCCTATGATTAACATCTTGCATTAATGTGGAACATTTGTTATAAGTGATGAGCCAATATTGATACATTATTCTTAACTAATGTTCATAGCTTACATTAGGGTTCACTCTTTGCATTGTACGTTCTACGGGCTTTGACAACTGTGTAATGACATACATCTACCATTATAGTGTTACCCAGAATAGTTTCACAGCCCTAAAAATCCGCTGTGCTCCATCTATTCATCCCTCCCTCCCCCGGAATCCCTGGCAACCTCGGATCTTTTTACTGTCTCCACAGTTTTGCCTTTTCCAGAATATCATATAGTTGGAATCATAGAAGATCTAGTCTTTTCAGACTGGCTTGCTAGTGAGATGCTGAACCAGAGTTTGATTTGTTTGGATTTGATTTAAAATTCATTTGATTTTAAACAAGATAAAAATAAGAGCTTTTGGGGGTACTTGATTCACCTTTATTCTGAAACTTATTTTTAAAGCAAACTTTGTATCACTATCATACCAGAAATAAATAGTATCACCTGCCATAATTGAAGACAACTATGAAATATATCATTTAAATAGATTTAAATTTAAATTGTAAAATGATCATCCAAGTGCTCTCTAAAAATAATCCTTTTCACCACCTGTTGATGCCAACACTTTGCTAAACACTGATTTAGCCATTTCCCAGCCCCCCTTTCCCTCTCCAGTCCCCACTTTCAACTCCATCCCTTTGATCTGCAGTTTAGTGGCTGGGAAAAGAGGAGACCAAAGGGAAACAGACATGCTGCCTTTAAGTGTTTAGAAGAGCTGCCAAGTAGAAGGCAGAGGGGAACATTCAATAAATGCTCATGATATGCCAGGCACTATGATGGGTGTTTAAAAAGTATTATTATTTGGTCCAAAACCTACAAACAGCCCAGGTGATTGGAATTCTGATCTTCCTCTAAGAAATCAGGAAGCCAAGGTTCTGAGGAATACTAAATTGCCCAGCTAGTTAAGTGACAGACCAGGGTCAAACCCAGCATCTCTACCCATCTGTCTAGACCACGAAGTCCATCCTGGGGAATGAGATTTCTTTTGTGTTGCTTTGGGAAGCAGAACTAGGACCAAATGTCGCATAAACATTTTTCGGCTCAACAGGAGAACTTTCCTTGTGCTACTGTAGCCTAGCAACAGAAATAGGCTGCCTTGTGAAGTGGTGAGCATCCCTTTCCCTGTGTGCAGAGACCATCTAGAGGGAAAGCCTCAGAAGATATGTCTCACCAAATGGGAGGTGGACGTAGGAGCTCTAAGCCCCTCTGGGGCAAGCATTCCATAACCCTGAGCCTCTGTGGCTCCTCGTGTTAATGCACAAACTTCTGAAGAGGCAGGTGCTGACTTGTTTGAATGTCAGCAGGGTATTCAACACTACCTGTGGACACCTCAGTCTTTCTGCAAACCGTACTCATTCTGTAGCCTTTGTTACGGGTCACGTGAAAGATATAAAGATATAAAGCATCAAAACAACTGTTTCCAGATGGACTTGACTAGCTGAATTATTTGCAAAAGCATGTCACTGGAAGGCAGACAAGCTTCTGGAGAAGAAGAAAACTTATTCCATAAGTCTATTAATACTACCTTGGATAGAGATAAAACGGCCTCCCTGCAAACAAGTATGTTGAGACGTGACTGGGGCTTCAGCCTGCAGTTTAGCGAAAGGCTCTGAGATTAATCTTCTCTTTTGTCAGTAGGTATTGGCACTAACTCTGGGATAACACATGGTTAATGTTTTGGCTAATCCTTTAGCATCTTTATTTAACTACCCTTTAAGCAATGAACTTCTGCCTGAGAGTTCCTAGGAATGCTGAAATGGGGCATAAAAACATAGAATATTCAAAAAAAAAACCATAGAAGATTCTTATATCGCCCCTGCTTTATTGGGTGAACAAGTTCATAGTTCCAACGTATATGCATCTGTCAGATCAGAAGACAGAACTAAGACCTTTAGAGCTGACTTGTTATTTGACTTGCTCACACACATGCACACACGCTCAAGTATACACACGCACGAGGACAGGCACATCCATAGTGACAGCTCAGTTAAGTCACCACTCATTTGGAATGTCTTTATTAATAAGTATGTACATAAAGATAAGGCCATGATTTTAATAAGTATGTACATAAAGATAAGAAAGGCCATAAAGGTCTTTATTAATAAGTATGTACATAAAGATAAGAAAGGCCCCTCCTTTGAAAGAACTGCAAAGTCCCAGCCACTGGATAGCATAATGCCATCTCATTAAAAGCCCTGATGAATCCAACAGAAATGTGCTCAGATTTCCCTAGGGATTGACCTGGGAGGTAGGGAGGGAAGGGGGGCTGAGGAGGGGGGTGCAGGGAGCCAATGTACCATTAGCCCTCCTTTGCTTCACCACTGGTGGAGCATAAGCTTTAGTAAGGCAGCTTTCAAAGGGGTGCAGGGTGCAACCATCTCTTTCTCCTAATTGTCCCTGGACTCAGAGTATTGCAATGTTGGGCACCTGAGCGCCTCTATAACCATGGCACTCAGGACCAGCCTTGGGGCTCTCACAATTCCCCAACTCAGACTCACAAGCCACTGCCACTCTCCAATGTCACACAAAATAGGAATTATTATTCCCCTCTAAAAGCAGAGACTTTGATTCCCTTTATCCATCAAATAGGTATAACACAGCACTGAAAACATAATCAAATGAAAAACGTACAAGTTGTGTACATCTTATTACTTGATTTATGGAGACTCTTCAGTAACTCTCTCTCATACATGATTCACACGGGTTTTATAAACCATCGAAATCCTCTTAATAATAGTGCATATTTTTTAAAATTTATTTATTTTAGTTTTTTATTTTTGGCTGTGCTGGGTCTTTGTTGCTGCACGCGGTCTTTTCTCTAGTTGCGGCGAGCAGGGGCTACTCTTTGTTGCGGTGCGTGGGCTTCTCACTGCAGTGGCTTCTCTTGTTGCGGAGCACGGGCTCTAGACACGCGGGCTCAGTAATTGTGGCTTGCGGGCTCTAGAGCGCAGGCTCAGTAGTTGTGGCACACAGGTTTAGCTGCTCCACGGCATGTGGGATCTTCTCGGGCCAGGGCTTGAACCCATGTCCCCTGCACTGGCAGGCGATTTCTTAACCACTGCACCACCAGGGAAGCGCAATAGTGCATATTAATATTATATTTCAACAAACTTCTGTTCATATTCAGAAGACGCAGAATGTCCCCATGCTTCAGAATAACCAGACAGACTCCACTTGGTAGAAAAGTGAATTCATTCTCCTCTAACCCACGACTAATACCACCATCTTCCCCCTTTTAAATGAAAACAGAGGCATTTCCCTTGCCTGGCAAAGGCAACAACATCCAAATAAGGGCATACTGGAATTTTAAAAAACCCTTTCCCACTTGAATTCCTATTGAGAACCAAATGCGGTTAAAATGCTTGTGTTCATCATGGAGAATGTCTTAGATCAGTTACTCATGTATAGAGTATTACATATGAAATAAATATGCAGAGTAGATTTCACTATGGCCATGTTGGGGGAACAGAATTTATAAACTGTAGTTCTTGCTTTATTCCTTCCCTCTCCTCTCCAGCGGGCACTTTCATTCTCCCTGCAAGGTGCGAGGAGCCGAGGCCAGATACCACTGGCTGCCATTTAAGAGGTTCCAAACATTCCTGAGCTGAAGCAAAGCTGTAGCACAGATCCAAGCAGCCTTCTTGCTCCTGGAATACTGATACCAGTAACCCAAGGTGGGAAGAGGAAAGGAAATAAGTATCTATTGAGGAAGAATGGGGCACAAAGCCCTGTACATTGTCATCCAAAGCTGACAGCCATCCAGTGAAGTCAGAGGAACAAAAACTCCCAGCAGGTGATCAATAAATGCCCTTTCCCTCCTTTGCAGATGAGAAATAATGCTCAGGTCCTATTAGCTTGTAACAGTGTTGGAATCCCAGGCTTCTATCTGCCTCCAGAATTCATTCTTTTCCCACTGCCATATACTGACTCTTTTTAATTCTTTCTGTAGATTTGGGCTCTGGTGCCTCAGTCTCCATCACAGCCTTGGTGAATGGTTGTGCAGTGTATACCTGTGCCATGTTCAAAGAAACCAGGCTGGACAAACCCACAGCCAATATAGTACTCAACACTGAAAAGCTGAAAGCCTTCCCTCTAAAATCTGGAACAAGACAAGGATGCCCACTCTCACCACTTCTCTTCAACATAGTATTGGAAGTCCTAGCCACAGCAATCAGACAAGAAAAAGAAATAAAAGGTATCCAAATTGGGAGGGAAGAGGTAAAATTGTCACAGATGCAGATGACATGATACTACATATAGAAAACCCTAAGGACTCCACACAAAAACTACTAGATCTAATAAATGAATTCAGCCAAGTAGCAGGATACAAGATTAACATTCAGAAATCAGTTGCATTCCTTTACACTAACAATGAAATATCAGAAAGGGAATGTTAAAAAAACAATACGTTTTAAAGAAACCAGGCTGAGGGGCAGGAAGAGATTCAAAGCAGTCTGTACTCTGCCCAGGAAGCCATGTGCTGTTCCTGGAGTGTATCTTAGTTTCCTAGGGCTGCTGTAACAAGTAACCATAAACTGGGTGACTTAAAACACTGGAAACTTATTCTCTCATTGTTCTGGAGGCTAAAAGTCTGAACTGGAGGTATCAGCAAGGTTGGTTCCTTCTGGAAGCTCTGAGGGTAAATCCCTTCATGCCTGTCTCCTAGCTTCTGGTGGCTCCCGGTAATCCTTGTCCTTCCTTGGCTTATAATTGCATAATTCCAATCTCTGTCTCCATCACCATATAGCGTTCTCTCTGTGTCACCTCTGTGATTCTTCTCTTCTTATAAAGACACTGGTCATTTGATTTAGGGCCCACCTCATTAATCCAGGATGATTTCATTTCAAGATTCTTAATTATATTACGAAGACCCTTATTTGCAATTAGGTTACATCCACAGGTACCAGGGGTTAGGACTTGGATGTATCTTTTTGAGGGCCACCATCAACCCACTTCAGGTTGTATCCACCTGGAGGAAAAGCACCTTTTTCTAATTGTTCCACCCAGAAGGGATGTGGTTTTCCATTTTTCACAAAGGCACCTATGGGCTAATGGACGACTTGGTCTCCTTGGTGTGTTCCCCCATTCCTGCAGTCCATCAGTCTAGGATTTTGATCCATTCTTTCTAGTCATGGTTAACAGAGTCTTTAACACATGGCTGGGCCCCTGACAGCCTCCTCAGGTCCTACCAACTCTCTGAGGAGTAGAGCCTAGTGGAGTCAGCCATGGTTCTGAAATTAGGATCTGCCTACAGGATCTTATGGTGGGAAGACAGGCTGTTAAGGGCTCAGGCTCTACCTGGCAAGAGGTTATGAAGGATAGTACTGATGGAAAGCTATGGCCTTAACAACAGGCCCTGGCTCAGGTGAGCAAGCAACAGCCAGGAGAGTTGCTCAGTGGTCTGAAGGCTCATAGCAGCAAGAATGGAGTGAGAGCCATCTTGGAAAAGGCACATGGGCGGCAGAAGGAAGCATAAGGAGAGAAGGGGCAGGTGTCAATCATCCAGGTGGGCCTAACATGAGAATTTAGCCAGACATTCTCACAGTGTCACATTCAGGGCCCAAAGTTGGGGTCAGAGGCAGCAATAAAAAGGCCACATCGTAGTGCCCCAGAATGTGGGTTGCAGACCCTTTGATCCTTCTTGCTAATGGTCAGGATCTATTTGGACCCCCCAGTAGCCGCGCTGTTGGAAGAGGAGTTGTACAAGGCTCATCTGACAGGCTCAAGCACCCTCCCCCCTTGCCCTGGCTTTCCAGTCCATCCTTGGCATGTGTAGTCCAGTCCTCTGCATTCTCCTGTTCAGACTTCTTGACTCATTTTGGTTCATACCATCTGTGATATTGTGAATATTGTGATTTATAATAAAACATATATATTTGGTCTTTGTCCAGTTTCTGGCACAGAGCTCCTAAAACTGAAATTCCTTAGAATTTCCTGTGATAAGAGAGGAAATGTATGTTTCATTATGTTAATGAGGCAACTTTTGGAAAGTCTTCAGGTCACCTAAGGATGGGGGCTGGTTGCCAGGAAACTTAACTGTGAGATTAGAGGGTTGGAACTTTCAGTCCCCCTGCTCCGCACATTGAGAAGGGGGAGAGGGGTTGGAGATCGAGTTCAATTGCCAATGGCCAATGAGTTAATCAACTATGTCTGTGTAATGAAGTCTCCATAAAAATCCAAAAGGATGGGGTTCAGAAAGTTCTGGGTTGGAGATTTGGGGAGAGTAGTGCACTAAGACAAGGCATGAAGCTCCAAGACCTTTCCCCATACACTGCCCTAGGCATCTCTTTTTCCTGCCTGTTCCTGAGTTATAGCCTCCTATAATAAACTGGTAATCTAGTAAGTAACATGTTCTGAGTTCTGTGGGTTTCTCTAGCAAATTAATTGAACCCAAGGAGGGGGTTAGGGGAACCTCAGATTTATAGCCAGTTGGACAGAAGTATAGGTAACAACCTGGACTTGTGACAAGTGTCTGAAGTACAAAGAGTGGGTTTTGGAACTTTCTATCTATAGACTGTGGGTCAGAAGCACTGGTGATAACTTGGGCTGTCAACTAGCATCTGAAGTGGGTGGAAGGTGGGGGCAGAGTCTTACAGGACTTAACCTGTGGAATCTGATGCTATCACCAGATAGACAATGTCAGAACTGAGTTGAATTCTCGGACAGCCTGTTGGTGTCCAAGAATTGCCTGCTGGTGTGAAGAAAACCACCCCCCTCCACACTGGAATTGGGGGGCAGAATCACAAATACCATCCTAGACCTTGCCCTGAGTGTAGGCTTCAACTACCCAATGGCAATGGGAAAGGCAGAGGAGAAATTACAAAGTCCATGAGTTTCCTGGGAAGATTTCCAGTGCAACTAAAGCAGGAAACAGGCAGAACCTCATGATGATTTTATTTGGGGACTTTTTGCCACCAGTATAAGTGAGTAAGAATAGACACTCAGAGACTTTCTAAGAACGCTCATGTGTATGAAAGTATTGCCTGAATTGATTTCAGAAAGTCAACCTAAATTCCATTCCAGGAATTGTACAGCCTTGCAAGTTCTGCAGCTTCTAAATAAAAATCCCTGGGAATCTAATAATAAAGTCTTGGTGGTACACATGCCTTTGCAGTGTTTATATTTAGCAAACATTTTCCACTCTGAAGTGATTTCCTGCCAAGAATATCACATTCCAATAGACTTTGTCATATGATGCCTGATGCTTATTTTATTGTTCCCCACATCATCATTGCCATAGAATCTGGGGTTTACAATGGAGGAGTGAATTCAGTATTTTGTCTTTAGTCTGTCTCCAGATTAAAGAGGTTTATCGAGGGCCTACTGTCTGCAGTGAATTGAGCCAGACTAAACGAAAACAGGGGTTGACCTTTGGGCATGAGATGGGCTTGTTGAGAGTTAGTGAGAGATATGGCCAGAGAAGAAGTAAGCATGGGATGTGAGCAGTAAATGCCTTTCTGAGGCCTGAGCATCTAGAGGAATAGTTACAGACTCTTGCACAGAGGGATCAACAGTACTTTTATGAAGGAGACTGGCAATGATGTCCACAATGATTTAAAGAAGGAAGGAACAGAGGGAGGAATAGACTGGGCCCTTTTGTTCTGCAGATGATGGAGGAGATGTGACAGTGAAAATGGAGAAGGGGCCACAAAGTTCTAAAGGAAAGGACCCTGGGCTCAGCCTGGGTTTGAATCTATAAGTTGTTTGTTCCAATGAGCTTCTTTCCTCATTTATGGAAGAGGCAGTCGTAGTGTCTATGTCACTAAGTTATTGTGAGGAATAAATGAGATAACGGATGGCACAAAGTAGTCAGGAGGCACTGAAGAAATGAATGCCTCCAGAATCTGAAGGATGAATCCCGGAGACCCTTTGGGATGAAATCATCCTGCCTTGCTGACTGCATCAAGGATTCTTAGTTGCAAGCAGAGAAACTGATCATGGAAGGAAACGAATTGGTCGGAAGGATATTCACCTGCTCATACTGGGAATTGCTGGGAAGGTTGGAGAACCAGGCTTGGAAAACAGGCAGGACCAGAAGAGGAAGCAGCATTCAATCACAGCCAAAATCAAGCCAAAAATCAATCCAGTGAGATCACCCCTTGCTGCTGTGCACCGCAGGCTATGCCTTGCAGTGCTTCCACTGCCTGGCACTGGACACAAACACCGTCCCTGGACAAGATTGCTTGTTGCCACTGCTCTCACCCTCGTTCAAAATGTACTCCCCACTTCTTTACTTCTTCCCTCTTCTATACCTCTATCCCTACTGCCTAACTACAAGTCCGGGGCAGGTTGGTCAAGCCTAGGTTGGGTGCCTCTGACCTTTGGAAAGTATCTGGTGTTTTCCATTTATAGAATGAGACGTGGCTGGCGCATCCGGCCAAGACTCGTGAATGGGGGTTTCCCCAAACTTGGAAATGGATTCAAGTGCTGGGAAGCCAGAAGAATGACAACTGTCTGCTACTATCACTGACTGGTGAGTGAAACCACATGGAGAGAAAAGGTATAAAGGTTATTTATTCCAAAGCATGAAGCCCAAGGCAATTGTGGTTCCATTCAAAAGCTGCAGAAAATACACGAATTTCTTATACATTTGCCGAGAGATAATTTACACACCGTAAAGCTCACCCATTTAAAGTGTTCAATTCAACGGCTTTTACCGTATTTACAGAGTTGCGCCATCATCCCTATAATCTAAATTTAGAATATTTTCGTCACTCCAAAAGGAAACCTCGTACCCATTAGCACTCACTTTCCACCCCACCCTACACTCAGTGCTAGGAACCCACTAATCTACTTTCTGTCTCTCTAGATTTACCTATTCTGGACATTTCATGTAAATGGGACTATATAATATATAGGCTTTTGTGAGTGGTTTCTTTCACTTTACATAATGTTTTTCAGGTTCATCCATGTGGTAGCATGTATCGGTACATCATTCTTTTCATGGCTGAATAATATTCCATTATAGGGATATCACATGTTGTTTATCCATTCATCAGTTGACAGACATTGGGGTTGTTTTTACTTTTTGGCTATTATGAATAATAATAGCCAAATAATGTTGCTGTGAACATTTGTGGACAAGTTTTTGTGCAGATATATGTTTTCACTTCTTTTGGGAGATACCCAGGAATAGAACTGCTAGGTCATGTGTTAACTCTATGTTTAGCATTTTGAGGAACTGCCAAACTGTTTTCCAAAGTGGCTGCACCATTTTACATTCCCACCAGTAACATATGAGTATTATAGTTTATTCACATCCTCACCCACACTTGTTATTGTCTGTGTTAATAATTATAGCCATCATGGTGGGCATAAAGTAATAAGAAAATTTTCAAGCTTAATCGTTTGCCATGGGTATCCAAGAAAAGCTATCCTGATGCAGTTAGCCATCATCATAGTTGTCATCGTCATCATCATCATCAATCACTGAGAAATCAAGCTGGTAAAGTAAAAAAAATGTGAATTTTTTCCCTCCAAAACTGCAATAAGCCTTTTTAAAAAGTTCTTAATTACATCTTGGACGGATTTCATAGCTTTCCAGACACCTTCTGATAAGTTACTAAAAGTCCAAGTCACTTGAACATTTCAATCTCAAATATGATTTAAATTTCATCTCCTCCCTACCCTGCTCTCCTGTACACCTCTGACTCCTTGCTGGGGAGATGTGAAGTGAGGAGAGAAACATGGTTTACTCCTTCACTCCGCCACTCCTCCCCCACTGGGACTGGGGACAAGGCAGAAAGATTGGCAAATTATAAAGATACTGCTGTTGTTCTTTTTTTTTTTTTTGGCTGTGTTGGGTCTTCGTTGCTGTGCACGCGCTTTCTATAGCTGTGGTGAGCAGGGGCTACTCTTCGTTGCAGCGCACAGGTTTCTCATCGCGGTGGCTTCTCCTTGTTGCAGAGCACAGGCTCTAGGCGTGCAGGCTTCAGTAGTTGTGGCATGCAGGCTCAGGAGTTGTGGCTCATGGACTCTGGAGTGCAGGTTCAGTAGTTGTGGCGTATGGGCTTAGCTGCTCCATGGTATGTGGGATCTTCCCGGACCAGGGATCGAACCCGTGTCTCCTGCATTGGCAGGCAGATATTTAACCACTGCACCACCAGGGAAGTCCCACAGCTGTTGTTCTTGATAATGCACTTGGTTAATCCAGTTGCCCTAAAGAGTAGGTACTATTATTATCCGTATGTTACAGATGAGAAACCAGAGAGGCTAAATAACTCAACTAGGTTAAGTACCAATAACTCAACTAAAGGCATACAGTTCGTCAGTGGCAGAGCCAGGATTCAAACCCAGGTAGTGTGGCTCCAAAAATCTGTGCTCTTAACCATTTTCCTGTATTTGGAAAAGGACAAGTACCACCTTAGTTAACTGGGCAGTTCTGCCTCGTCATGGTAAGTCATGGGAGGTATCCACCTCCAACTGTTGTTGGCTATTCTCCAAATGCGGGGCTTTTAGCAATGATCTGTTCCACTCAACATCCTGTGGAAGCTCTTGGAGTGAACTGGTACAAAAGCAAAGACCGAAGTGTTAAGATATGACACAGGAAGAAATAGGGAATACAGTGACACGTAGTAGTGGATGGTGCAAGGTAATCCAAGGGAGGGCAGCATTTCAAGAAGTGTGTTCAAGAGCATCAAAGTTTGCCTGAAGGCCAAGGGAGATAACAGAGAAGGTGGGGATAACTGTGGGAACAGGGAACCTGTGCCACCAACAACGGCATGCAAGAACACAGGTTTGCAGGTACATTTTGGAAAAGCTGATTAAGCAGATAGAGAGTGATATGTAGAAATTACAATCAAGTAGCCGAAGGAGAATATGCAGAGTGCACTTCATTTTCCAAGGAAAGGAGGAATGAGGTTGTTCACTCATTTGAAGGGAGGTTACCCACAATCTCAGATGACTTTCACAGAGCCCAGTCCTCATGCACTAAGAGCTTTCCAGATATTCCCTTTTTAGACTCGCAAATGCTCAGAGGTTAAGTTCTATTTATTATCATCTTTGTTTTCCAGATGCAGCTAAGAAACTTGGCGAAGGTCCTACGACTGGTGAGTGCCAAGCTATTGATGCCCACATCCACATTCTCCCATATTTTACCATCTTAACTCTCAGCAGGTAGGACTGTGGGGACTAAGGAGAAAAAAATAGTTTAAAACAGCCCTTTTGGAGACCTGCCAAGGAGAAATAAATGGAGAGAAGACTTGTCAAGCACTGGTGAGAGCCAAGTTGAAGTGAATGGCAGCTCATAGGGGGCCAGGTCTTTATGGTTATGTGTTGTCTCAGATCCTTTGGGGCAGAAGGGCAGGAATGGGGAAAGTAGGTGGCGGCAGAGGTAAGTTTGGAGATTGTTACAGATGTGAAAGGAGACCAATGGGTGAGACTCTTGAGATGACAGAAAAGGCAGCCCTGAAACAGTGACCAGAGGCCACCTACTGGATCCCCCACTAAGCTCCCTATGGCCTTGGTGGCCTCCCTAAAGATGACTTGTGGTGCGTCCATGCATTGAAAATCTGTGAAGGCATAGACATTTCCCATCGGAGTTCCCATTCTGCAGTATCCTCTCTCTGCAAATTTCTCTCCCTGCAATGAGGTACCAAGGACTACATTTGCTACCTTCTCCCATTTGAGCGAACCATGTCAACAATTTACATAGTTATATGAGTGAGTTCACAGCCACGGCGCATCTGATTTCAATCACTTACACACTGTGCATAGGGAGGTCATGCAGAGGGGCTGGTTTAGCTGTGGCTTTACAGGCTAAAAAGCTGAGAAACTTGGAAATGAATCCAAGGACTTCACAGCCATGGTCTAGAACCTGCCATATCTGAGCACCAGCCCTCCTGTCTAACTGGTGACTCCCTCCCTAAGGCACCTCCCTAAGGAGGACATCTTCTGTTCTTCCTTTCAGCCCCTGGGCCCTTGCTTTTTCTGCCCTAAGCTCCATCTCAGTCTCTCAGAGCCAGGAAGCCCTCTATGTGTTCTTTCAGAGATGTCCCCTCACCATTGTCCCAAGGCTGGAAGGCTCCCAGGGTGAGGTACAAGACACAAAGGCTGCTTAAGAAGATTTTCAGAAGCGGTCAGCATGGACCAAAGATGAGCACATCCTTTCCCAAAGGTCTGGACCACTTAAGACCCCTGAACTTTTAGACGACCCTTAGTCAGGGGGAGTGGAGAGTGCCCACAAAACACACTGAGATAGAATTTCCCTAGACATGGGTGTAGAGGCTCAGAGAAGATGAATAAAATTTTAGGAAATAAAAGAATATGACGGGGCTTCCCTGGTGGCGCAGTGGTTGAGAATCTGCCTGCCAATGCAGGGGACACGGGTTCGAGCCCTGGTCTGGGAAGATCCCACATGCCGCGGAGTAACTGGGCCAGTGAGCCACAACTACTGAGCCTGCGCGTCTGGAGCCTGTGCTCCGCAACAGGAGAGGCCGCGATAGCGAGAGGCCCGCGCACCGCGATGAAGAGCGGCCCCCGCTTGCCACAACTAGAGAGAGCCCTCGCACAGAAACGAAGACCCAACACAGCCATAAATAAATAAATAAATAAATAAGTTAAAAAAAAAAAAGTGGAACAGCTCGCTCAAATATTAAAAAAAAAAAAAAAAGAATATGACTTTTCTGGTTTCCAAGGGTTGTGTAGTCAAATTAACGTCCTCCATAGATTAACTAAAGTATTTTCAAGTTACTGTCCAGGTAAAGAATACTTTTTTTACCTCTTAAACTGCTATGAAAGATCTTCATTGTCTATCACCCTGAATCACTTATGAATATTCAATTTATAAATCTAAGGTTTCTATTCCATGAAGTACAACCATACTGCATAGTCTTTCTCACTAACACACACCACCCTCCTGTCTTTTACATAATGCTGTATTTCTTATTTGAATAAATAAGCAAATTATTTCCAGGGATTCATTAGCCATAAAAGTCAAAAGAGAATTTACCCAATTCCTGTCTTTTTTGATACAGAACAAAGATGCTATTATGAAAAAAGTACAAACTTATGAACTTTTCCAAAAATTCTGCCATTACAAAATACCATTTGAAAACATTTTCAGGGCATAATGAAATTATCAGAAAAACATATTGCCTGGGGACTTCCCTGGCGGTCCAGTGGTTAAGACTTCACCTTCCAATGCAGGGGGTGCAGGTTGGATCCCTGGTCGGGGAGCTGAGATCCCACATGCCTTGGGGCCAAAAAACCAAAACATAAAACAGAAGCAATGCTGTAACAAATTCAATAAAGACTTTAAAATTGGTCCACATCAAAAAATCTTTAAAAAAAATAAAAAGCCTTTCATTTAAAAAAACAACAACAACAACATATTGCCTGAAACATACTGGGTATGCAATAAAAACGTTTTGAATGAATGAGACTGCTCTATGATCTCATTTATTGAAAACTTAGGTAATAAGTAAAATCCTTCTTTTTAGTCACAACACAAACACACACCTGCTCCTGAAACTATTCCTGCCAAATGAAGCCTGAAAAATATTTTTGTGATGAGTTATATAATGCTGAATAATTTTCACTGGGAATACTGACCTGAATACCCACAACACTGCAAAAGCTAAAAATGTATGTACATTTGAATTTCTAAATTCAACCAAATGAGAAATGACTTTAAGAAATGGTTTTTTAAGTTCTATTATCCTGCTCAAGGATTTATTTTATAGCCATAAAATACTGTAGATTGTTCTGTTGTCTCCAACTATAATGTTTATATCCCAATCTTATATAATCCCATAAAATTTAATACTGAATGCAAAATCTTTTTTTAAGTGTTTCCTCTTTCCCAGCTATAACAAGTTGAATTTCGGCCTAAATGTCCATGTCTACCATATGTGATTTCCAATACTTTGTCCTTGTTACAATTCCAGTCATATTATTGACTTACTGTATTTTTGCCAACCATGCTCATGTTTTGATTTTCCAGTGAAAGGATAATTTTATCTGGTGTTCAACTGCACAGACTGAAAACATAAGATGGCCGAGGTGGACAAAAAGGAAATAGGAAATAATGCATCCACTTTCCTGGACTTTCTTTCCCCTCCACCTTTAATGAACTCCCGGTGTGATAGAGACATCCAGCAACAACTTTCAAATACACATTTAAGGAGGATGAGAACTTTTCAAGTAACTGTTTAGAAACAGCCCAGACTTTCCAATGAGACACTGGAGGTGTGAATTGTGAACAAGTTACATCCTAGAAGAATTTTGAGAGGTTGTGAGACAGCAGCTGTATTCAGAAGGACATGAGGAACCTTTAAAGGATTTGAACAAACAATCATTTAAAACACATTCATCTGTAAATATCTAGATTGGGTGCAGAATGAAGTGGGTGGTATTTACATCTCTTCCTTACCATTTGATATAAGCTTTGAATGTATTATCAAAATAATGCTTGTTCACAGTTGAGATGGGAAAATACAAAGAAAAAACAAAGTGGAAATAAAAATCACTCCTTATTCCATCAACTACAAGTAACCACTCACTGTTTTGACTTATTCCTTTCTGTCTATGTGCAGATCACTAACTCGCTTTTATTCTTACCTGCTTTCTTCATTTAATAATATACCTTAAGTATTTTCTCATATGCTTATTCTTTGAAAATATGAATTTTAATGGTAGAATAATATTCCATCCTATAATTTCTTTAGTAGATTTAAACATCTAGTTTTGGAATAGGATGTTTGCTATTTTTCATAATTATAAATAGTGTTACAGGGACTTCCCTGGTGGCACAGTGGTTAAGAATCCGCCTGCCAATGCAGGGGACACAGGTTCGAGCCCTGGTCTGGGAAGATCCCACATGCCACGGAGCAGCTAAGCCAGTGCACCACAACTACTGAGCCTGCGCTCTAGAGCTCGCGAGCCACAACTACTGAGCCCGGGCACCACAACTACTGAAGCCCGTGTGCCTAGAGCCCGTGCTCCGCAACAAGAGAAGCCACCACAATGAGAAGCCCGCGCACCGCAACGAAGAGTAGCCCCCACTCGCCACAACTAGAGAAAGCCGGCACACAGCAACGAAGACCCAACACAGCCAAAAATAAATAAATAAATAAAATAAATGTATAAAAAATAAAAAAGTAAAGAAGTCCTTCCAATATTATTTCTTTAAAAACTAACAATAATAAAATAAAATAAAATAGTGTTACAATAAACATCCTTGTACAAGAATCTTTATTTACATCTCTGATTACTTCCTCAAGATAGAATTCTGAAGAGTCAAGTATCATAAACTAGTTTCAGGCTTTTGATTTACACAGTCTAACTGCCCATCAGACAATTCACACCACTAACTGCTGTACGTGTGAGTCTTTCAACCTCATTCTTGCCTCATGAGGTCCTAGAGTTAAAACATTTTGCTAGTTTAATGGACGCAAATGGTATCTCATCACTGATTTAATGTGCTCATTCTTTTAAGAATTGTTTATGTTTTTCGTCCATTTTTCTATTGAGCTGTTTCTTTCTGTTGTTAATTTTTAAGAGCAATCCAGTTTTTCATGTCATACGTGCTACAATCAAGCTGTCATCTTTAGTCTTTCATTTTTCTTGTGCTATTTCTAGTGCACAGTTTTAAAATTTTGTGTAGTCCAATAATATAAACATAGGCATATATAATATATACATATACTGTTACATTTTACACACACACATTGTTTCTCCCGTTCCTTTTTGTACATGAAAAGGACATTTGCTTACTGTCCGACTCTCATTTGCTTACTGTCTTGCCTCAGAGTAAATCTAAACTCCATGGGGCTAGGTACTAGAAGGATTCATGAAGTGCTTATTGAATGAATGGAAGAACACAGGCCAGCCAGACAAGACGCATTCACACCAGTCTTCCAGCCCTGTGTTTTGTGAGTGGATATTACAAATGTGGCAGGAGTGAGAAGTGGGGCGGGGAGCTGGTAGAGTGAGGCACTTTTTGAAAGAGCACTTCGCCTGCCTTCAAAAGCAACACCCATGTAGCTGAAGGATAAAAGCCAACTTGGGGGTTGTTATACCTCCTGGTCTCCGGGCTGGACAGGGAGAGAGGCATGAGATACCTTCTATTATGTTTTAGCTGCAAACAGGTTTTTTTTACATAGTCATGACGTCTGTTTTACGAGGCAGAGATGATGTGTGGTCTCAAGTTTCAGGACTATGCATTGTCATCACTTTCTGTGTGTAAGCCCTAAGTCCAGGATGTTTGATCTTTAATGTACAATTCACAGCAAACATGTGTGTATAATTTGTAGCCAGAGGCCAAACATAACTAATCATGGTGTGTCTATGTGGTCATAGGCATGAAGGGGGCAGGAAATCCGTCATAATTAATGCAGTAAAATGAATGGTCATTAAGTTCAAGTTCAGAAAAAGCACATTCATTTGTATGAAGATACTCGACAATTTGATAACTTGGAAAGGGCCAGTTGGAAGTTACCATGGCATTACTGATAAGAAGTGTTTACTAAGTCAATTAACAAAATTGCAGAGAGAATTCTTAAGATACAGAAAATTAGATAATTTTTAAGCATTCTCCAGAGACTTAAAAAACACATGTTTCCATTTAGAGTACTAACATGCTAATTTTTAAAAATGTAATCTATTCCTGAGGGCAAGAGAAAAGACTTCTGAGAAGTAACATTCTCCTAAACCTAAGTTATTTCGTTAACACTAATGGTGTTTGCTTTAACACTGTTGATATAATTTAATAGGCAATTCATTTCCATGGAGGAATATTTAAAAGGTAGAAAAGAGTATACAGTAACATCTTACAGAAAAACCCGAATAGACTTTTTGGCCAACTCAATATATAGCAAACTCCGTCTTCTTCCCTCCCATCTCACATACCCCAATTTGCCTCCCCTTGGCATTAAGCAAAGGCTATTATCATTTCTTGGCTGTACTTGCAGAGATATTCTGTGCATATTCAAACATATTTTTGTCAATTGCCTATGTTAACATAAATGGTAGTGCGTTACACATAGTTATTTGCAACTTGCTTTTTGCACTCTGTTTTGGAGATCATTCCATATCAGTATTCAGAGAGCTTTTGCCTTTCTCCATGTCTAGGTAGTACACCATTCTGCAGAATACTATAATTTAATTAACCAGTCCCTGTGAATGAATTTCTTAGACTGGATTCTCTAGAAGCAGAGCCCAAGATGGGGATTCGTGTGCAAGCGATTTCCTGAGAAGTGCTTTCAAAAGAAACCTATACAGAAGCCGCGGAGAAAAGACAGGGCTGGGGAAGAAGCTGAGGCGTGATTTTAGTCACTTCTAACCTCAGCCTGATCCCATGGGGAGCTCTGGAGTGTGCATGGTACCAGGAAAGAGTATTGAGATTCTGTCCCACAATATAGGTCAGACGTTGGCTTTGGGTTCCATCGAGGGGTAGCCTTTCAGGCATTTCCAGGTAAGAAGGGTCCTGGTCAGTCGAGGATAAATCTCTGGAGAAGGGTGCAGCTGTAAGCCATTAAGAGCAGCTGGAGATGGATACTGTAGCTCAGAAAAGGTGATCTAGCTGGAGCGCCGCAATGGACATTAGGTCCTTTCCAATTTTGCAAGTACAAGAAATGCTGATACCCTCATAGACACAAGCCTTTGTATATGTGCCAGTGCCACTGAAGTGATCAATGCCTAGGAGTGGAACAAGTGAATCAAAAGCTATAAGTATTTAAAATTTCGATAGATATTGCCGAATTGCTCGCCAATTCACACTCCTACCCAAAACGTGAGAGTTTCTGTCTTCTCCCAGCCTTGCTGAAAATATGTTACTAAACATTTTAATCTTTGTCAATCTGACAGATAGAAAATGGAACCTTGTTGCAATTTTAATTCACATTTTTCTTGCTATGAGAAGTTTTGAATATCTTTTAGTATGTTTCAAAGCTATTTTTATTTACTTTTCTGTGAACTGCCTATTTATGCCCTGTGCCCATTTTTCTATTTGGCTATTGGTCTTTTTTTTTTTTTTTTTTAACTGATTCCTGAGTGCTCTTTTTTTTTTTTTTTAAATGTTGTAGACTTTTCTTCAAACATAAGTCCCTTTTTTTTTTTTTTTTAAATAGCAAGTTTATTTATTTTATTTATTTATTTATGGCTGTGTTGGGTCCTCGTTTCTGTGCGAGGGCTTTCCCCAGCTGCGGCAAGCGGGGGCCACCCTTCATCGCGGTGCACGGGCCCCTCACCGTCACGGCCTCTCTTGTTGCGGAGCACCGGCTCCAGACGCGCAGGCTCAGTAATTGTGGCGCACGGGCCCAGTTGCTCCGCGGCACGTGGGATCCTCCCGGACCAGGGCTCGAACCCGTGTCCCCTGCATCGGCAGGCAGACTCTCAACCACTGCGCCACCAGGGAAGCCCCTGAGTGCTCTTTATATTAATGGCATTAGCCCTTTTATAGTGGAAAAACACTATATACATAGTTGACTTTTGACTTTGCTTATGGTATTTTATAAGAAAATGAAAAATACCTTAATAATTAATGTATCATTCTTTTTAATAGCATCTCAATTTTGTGTCACATTTCCAAAGCCTCCAGGATGATTAAAAAAAAATTCTTTAGTGATTTTTTAAATTGACATTTATGGTTTTACTTTTTACATTTAAACTTTTGATCCAGCTGGAATTTATGATGACGTTAAGGAGTACAGTAAGGATCCAACTTAAAAAAAATTTTTTTCCAGATGGCATCACATTTGTCCTAACACCATGCATTAATTAATTAATCATTTCTTCACTAAAATGAAATGGTGCCTTTATGATAGAGTAAGGTTATTTGTTTGGGTTCACTAAAATGAAATTTTGCCTTTATGATAGAGTAAGTTTATTTGTTTGGGTGTATTTCTAGACTCTCCTTTTTCACTGATGTCTTCATTTTCTAAGTTTGCCCCAGTAATAGTTTAAATTAAGACTGTTTTATATTTTAATATTTGGTGAGTGAGTCACTGATTATTGGTCTTCTTTTTTTAGAATCCTCCTCTCCACTCTGGCAGATTTATTTTTCCTTTTATACTTGAGGAACCTTTAGTGCTTCTTTTGGCATTACTTTAAACTTATAGATTAATTTAGAGAGAATGGGTATCTGATAATATTGAGTATTCCTTCCAAAACAGGCATTTATTCAATTTAATTTTGCATCCCTTAATCATGTTTTGAAGATTTCCTCATATAGATCTTAAACATTTTTGTTAAGCTTATTACTAAATATTTTACATTTCATGTTGCTGTTGCAAATGGGATTTTTTCCACTATATTCTCTAGCTTGTTGTCATCTCTGTTTCTCCTTTCTAATTCAATAAATAAATTTCTATAAATGAGGTGGATTGGCATTTTCCTGAATTCTGAATTAAAGAGTAATTGTGTATGACACATAAGAAAATCATTTGGAAGTAATTTAAGAAGCAATTGTGTATGATACATAAAAATTATTTTTCTTAGAGGCTGATTTTTTTCTTCAGAGAAATATGTACATGACAAATTTTCACAGTTTTTAATTCTAACCAAAGAGGAGAATTTTTAAAGTATTCATCTGAGCACCATGGTCTAGCCTGTACATAACTTCTAGCCATATAAATTCTCTTGGTGTTTTGAGGAAAGTTATATAAATTCATTTATTTGTTTATTTAATTATTCATGCAACCAATACTTGAATACCTACTAGGTGTTAGGAGCTGGGAATACTCAGAACAAGACGGTCAAACTCCTGCTCTCATAGAACATTCCAGTTGTGGGGTAAGGATGGGGGAGAAAGAGGGAATCGAAAATAAGCAAGGTAAATAAATACATCTACAGTAAAATACCATAGAGTGGCAAGTGTTATGGAACAAATAAAAGAAGTTGTTGTCATAAAGAGTAGAATAAGGAGGGAAATGGATGGGAAGGGAAATATTTTAGATTACAAGGTGAAGGCAGACTCTCTGAAGAAGTGATATTTGAACTGAAGCTTGAGTATTATGAAGGTGTCAAATATCTCATTACAGAGTATCCAGGCAGAGGACATGGCATGTGCAAAGGGCCTAAGTCATGAGAAAGAGTGGGTATCTGAGGACAGAAAGGCCACTGCAGCTGGAGTTAGTGAAGCAGAGAAGGATGGAGTGATATATACTGGGGTCAGAGATACAGGTGGGGCCAGATCACAAAGGCCCTTCTAGGTCAAGTGTAGTGCACACTGTTAGTTTCTTACCCAACATCCAACCCTCCTTCCTCCATTCTGAAAGAACTTCAGGTGTCTACACCAGCTCCAGCTCTAGCTCCAGCAAGCATCCTAATCTCAGCGTTTACACATGGCATTCCCTTGGTGTCAGCCATTAGTCCCAGATCCTCACATGTCTTATGCTGCAGTGACAGGTTTTCTCTCCCCTCCCTACTGAGGACAGAAGCATGTAGCCCAGCGGTTGGCAGCCATCTCCTGATAAGGAAGTAAATTGGCTTTCAAATAAGACAAACCAGAGGAAGGCAGAGCCCAGAGACAAAAAGAACCTGGATCTTAGAAGACATCCTTGGCTGTCATTTGTACCAAGCCTGACCTACCTATGGACTTCCAGATTTATGACACAATGCATCTTCTTATCACTTAAAGCTATGTTAGTCAACTTTTTATTTACTTGCAGCCCAAAGCATCAAAACATATACACTATAGTAAGGAATTCGGATTTTATATGTACAATGGAAAGTCATGGGATCATTTTAAGGATAATGTCATGCTCTTACCTATATTTTTTTTAAAAAATCACTCTAGCTGCTGTGTAGAAATGGATTATAGATGGACAAGAGTGGAAGGAAGGATGTTAGTTATACAGAAGGGAGTTTCGGTGAACTAGTGTAGTAGCTGTAGAGACTGGGAGAAGTAAACAGAATCAGGACATATATTTTCTCCATGTTTCATCAAAGGACACTACTAGTGTTTATTAAAGCAGTGTAGGATACCAGGCAAGGGATTCTGGCCAAGTCACATAAGCCTCAGTTTCCTCATTCATGAAAGAGGGATGATGTCCTACATACCACGCCATTAAGAATTATACATGCTAAAGGAATAATAAGCCTATACCAAATAGTACCTAAATTATCTAAAAGGGTTAAAGAACTATACAAAAATTACTGACCTTCAGTACAGAATTATACTGTCCTTAGTTACATTTTGACATAAACTGAGGGTCCATTTGGCACTTAATGTCTCTCTGTTTCTTTGTTCAACAACTTTAAAAATTTTTTGACTCATTTGGACCTAATATAATGCACTTTTAAAAGATTACAATATACCTTATTTTATTAGTGTAACAAAAACCAGCCAATAGTATGTTCCACTGGGCATTTTTTCCTATTTTATTTTTAAAACATTTGTCTTAGAAATGGAGAATATTTCAATGATACACGTCTCTAGAAATATTGGCTCAGTCTCCTAATTTAAAAAAATTTGGCACATTGTTTATACCATCCTCTGTAAGTAAAAACTCTTCCTTGTGCTGTTTCACATATTACTTTATCCCTGCCTGAGGATTAAAGTTCACAGAAAAACTGGTTTACAAAGAGGGGATCTATCTTTACGAGCTGAGTAACAAGGAGAAAATATAACACAAATATATCCAAGAGTTGGATCCAATTCTACCTTGACTGCAATGAAACTATGAGGATCAAAGACTTAGAGGGAGTAAGGGAATGATAATGAAGGAAAACATTAATTTGGGTTGAAATGACTAGATACTCACCACAGTCACCATGATATTTCAGGTTTCAAAATGAGGCTAGCTACTGCAAAACAGATCTTTGTATTTGGTTGTAATTCAAAGAACTTTATAGGTTTAATTTCAGGAGCATTAAGAAGGCCAACCTACTTGTTCCTGGATAAAAATAGGAATGGTGCCGAGAAAAAAGAAGAAAATATTCAGGAAAAAAAAAAGTTTAATCATAGTTGAGAAGTTACAGATATATTTCTTGTCTTGAGAAGTAAAAATTACTTTTGAGACAAGTATGTGTGGCTAAAATTGAACCTGTGAATTTTAGATTAATAAAAATGAGGGTGGTGTTACTCAAAAAAATAGCACAAAAAAACCAAAAAAAAAAAAAAAAAAAAAATAGCACACCTTCATAGGATGAGGGGGACAGCAGCTAAGGTGAATTGGGGGTAAAGAAGAGGAAGAAAGTTTGATGTGATGACAAAATTATTAAAGTTTAAAAATCAAAGAGTGATTCTGCTTCCCTCCAAGATGGAATGATAGAGACCAGATTTGCCCTTCTTCCTTTAACAACTAGAATATCAGACAATATATATGAAACAAGTTTTCACACATTGGACAACAGGCAGTATGGGACTGTATTCTCTTAGGGTAGGATAACAAAGAAGGTAAGTCCTACTGCTGCACCAGCTAACTGACTGGAGGCAGAACCCACACAGAGCCTGGAGGTCTCACTGAGTGGAGGGGTCTAGGAGATCCAGAAGGTCTGCAGAGTTTGCTGAGTAGATTACCATAGAGAAGGGAGCTGCACAGACAGTGAGCACCAAAGATCTGCAGAGGGGTCACCCTGACTCTCTGGCTGAGTGCAGATCTGGCTTTCCTAACAGAAAACAACCCTAAGCCAAGAAAAGAACCACCAGACAGGAATAGGAAGAATAATTCCTGGAGATCACACAGGACTACTGAATAGTTTGGTCCCACAGGACAGAGTAGAAAGGTCTTGTAATATGTGGGCCTTTGGGTAGAAGACTCAGAAAGGTACTGCCTTAGCTGTGGGGCCAAATCAGCTCTAGACAAGATGCTGTCCTAGATACACCATTAAAACTCTTCAAATCAAGCCTCCAAATGAGGCTTGGGAGAGAATACCAACTTATTTCATGTAACTTAACCGTCAATACTATTTAAAGGCATACAACAAAATCCAGGAACCAACAACAAAAATTTGTGATGCCTGGCACCCAATCAAAAATTACTAGGTACAGGATTTCCCTGGTGGTGCAGTGGTTAAGAATCCGCCTGCCAATGCAGGGGACACGGGTTCGAGCCCTGATCCGGGAAGATCCCACATGCCGCGGAGCAACTAAGCCCGTGCGCCACAACTACTGAGCCTGTGCTCTAGAACCCGCGAGCCACATCTACTGAGCTCATGTGCCACAACTACTGAAGCCTGTGCTCTAGAGCGCATGAGCTACAACTACTGAGTCTGCGCTCTAGAGCCCGTGCTCCACAACAAGAGAAGCCACCGCAATGAGAAGCTCGTGCACTGCAATGAAGACCCAGCACAGCCAAAAATAAAATAACAAATAAATTACAAATATATATATATAATGTTTAAAAACAATACAATAAAGATCAGCTTATTTTAAAAAAAATTACTAGGTACACTAAAATGCAGGAATATGTAATCCATAACCAGGAGAAAAATCAACCAAGAGACACAATCTAGAAATTTCAGAGATTATGCTCTTAGCAGACAAGAAAGTTAATACAGCTATTATAAATGTTTCATATTTTTCAAGAAAGTAGAGAAAAATTTAACCATGATGAAGAGAAAAAATGGATAATATTAAAAAGGTCCAAATGGAATTTCTAGAGATAAAAAATTCAGTGGTTAAAATGAAAAAATTCACTGTATGGGTTGAAGATTAGAGTAGACACTCTAGGAGAGAAAAAAAAAAGAATAGTGAACTTGAACATATAGCAATAAAAACTATCCAAAATAAAGCACAGAAAGAAAAAGGCTGGGAAAAAAATTAACAGGCCCTCATCAATATGTAAAATAACACACATGCAATTGGAAATCCTAAAAAAGAAGGAGAGTATGGGAAGAAAATTCACTTTAAAAATAAAGACCAAATTTTGTCCAATTGGATGAAAATTCTAATCCTACAGATTCACAAAGCTCAATGAACCGAAAGCAGAATAAACATTAAAAGAATAAAAATAGACCAGGGCACATCATAATCAAGTTGCTAAAACCTAGTAAGATTTTTAAGAGAAAAATCTTAAAAGCAGCCATAGAAAGAAGACATATTATATACAGAGGATCAAAGATATGACTGACGTTTCATCAGAAGCTATGAAAGAAAAAGATAACGGAAATGCAATCTTTAAAGTACTGAAAGAAAAAAAATGGTCCATCTAGAATTCTTTAGATGGACATATCTTTCAAAAATGATGATGAAATACTTTTCAGACAAACAAAAGCAAAGTGAATTCATTGTCAGCAGATCTGCTCTACAAGAAATACTACAGGAAGTTCTTAAGGTGGAAAGAAAAAATATTAGATGGATATTTGAATCAATAGACAGCAATAAAAAACAACAGAATGGGAAACATGTGGATAAATATAAAATTTTTTCTCATTTTAATAATCTCTTTAAAAATAATTGACTATTTAGAAAAAAATAATAACAATGTATTATGCAGTTTATATCATATATAGGAGAAAATGAAAGACAACAATAGTGTAAAGATTGGGAGGAGGAAATGGTAGTATAGTGTTCTAAAGTGTTACATTATTTGTGAACTGGTATAATATTATTTGAAAGTAGCATGTAATAAGTTAAAAATATATGTGGCAAATAGTAGAGTAACCCCCCCACACACAAAAATTAAAGCAAAATGTATAGCCAACACAGAAGATGAAACAGATTAATAAAAATATCAGTTAATCCAAAAGAAGGTGAGAAAAGAGGAAAAAGAAAGAAAAACATATGGATCAAATAGAAAACAAGCATCAAGATAGTAGATTTACACCAAACCATACTGATAATTACTGAATGAAAATGAAGACACTCAAAATTAGTGAGCATTAACTAAAGCAGTGGTTAGAAGGAATGTATAGCACAAAATTACAGAAGATAAGTTCAAAATCAATGTTCTAAGCTTCTACATTAAGGGACTAGAAAAATATTAATTAAACTTAAAGTAAGCAAAGAGAGGAAGTAACAAAGATAAAATCAGAAATCAGTGAAATAAAAAATAGGAAAACAATAAAGCAAATCAATGATAGTTTTTTGAAAAAGTCAGTAAAATTGATAAAACACTTCCTAGGACTGGCCAGAAAGAAAGAGTAGATATAAATTACCAATATTAGTAATGAAAAGCAGGAAATTTCTCAGAGATCCTACAGACATTAAAATAATAAGGGAATATTTAGAAAACTTTATGGCAATAAATTTGACAACTTAGATGAAATGGGCAAATTATTTGAAAAACACAAAACATCAAAGTTCACTCAAGAAAAAAATAACTAACCTGTATAGCCCTATAGCTATTAAATAATTTGAATTCATAATTGAAAACATTTCCACAAAGAAAATACCAGGCCCAGATGGATCCTCTTGGTAAATTCTACTAAACATTTAAGGGAATATAAAGCCAATTCTACATAAATCTTCCAGAAAATAGAAAAAGAGGAAACACTTTCAAGCACATTTTATGAGGCCAGCATTACTCGTTAACAAAACTATCCTAAGACATTGTTTTAAAAAGGAAACTACAGGCCAATATCCTTGATGCGAAAATCCTTTTAAAATGTTTAGCAAATCAAATCAACTAATACAGAAGAAGGGTAATACATCATGATCAAATGGGGTTCATCCCATTGGACTCAAATGGGGAGAAAGGCAAGGTTTAACATTTTAAAAATAGTTAATTAATGTAATTCATCATATTAACATATTCTAAAAAGAAAACCATATGATAATCCCAACAGATGCAGAAAAATCATTTGACAAAATTTGATACCCATTCATTAAACTAATTCTAAATATGTTTAGAATTGAAAGTTGAAGGACATGCTACAACTTAATAAAGGGCATCTATCAAAAACCTGTAGCTATATCATACCTAATGGTGAAAAACTGAATACTTTCTCCTAAGATCAGGAATAAGGCAAGGATATCTGCTCTCACCACTGTTATTCAACAGTTTACTGGAAGTTTAGTAATGATGCAAAATAAAGAGGAAAAAAATAGAGAAAGGAAAAGAAGAATTAAAACTGTCTTTTTCAAAGATGCCATGAATGTTTATGTGGAGAAAACTATAGGATCTGAAAAAAAAATCAAAAACCCTATTAGAACTAAAAATGAATTTAGCAAGCTCTCAAACACAAAGTCAAAATAAAAAAATAAATTGTATATCCATAAACATAGTAGCAACTATATATATACTGTATGTAAACAACTGGAAATGGAAACAATACCATTTAAAAACTATGAAATGGTGATTTTTGCACAACTTCATGAATATACTAAAAGCCAATGAATGATACACTTTAAAGAGGTAAATTTTATGTAAATTACAATCTCAATTTTAAAAATCTATGGAATACATACAGATAAATATATGTAAAACCTGCACACTGAAAAAGTAAAAAAATCTTGCTGAGCAAAGTTAAAGAATACCGAGATAAATGGAGAGCTATATACCATCTTTAAGGATTAGAAGACTCAGTATTGTTAAGATATCAGTTCTGCCCTGGAAATGCCATTTATTCAGCTGTGCAAAACACGGATATAAATTAGAAAAAAAGACTTATTGCAATATGAGAGGTTTCTTCCAACATCTTAAAGAGTGTTACGAGAGAGGGGCAGGGAACTTAATTTATTTCCTTTAGTTCCAAAAGACTGAATGAAAAGCAAAGGATGAATATTACAGGGAGAGGAAGGTCAACTCAGATACAAGAGGCTTCTAGTGGCTACCACTGCCTGCAAAGAGCATGGGTGTCTTATGATTTCAGAACTCTGCATTCTTAGGCCTCTTCAAATAAAAGTAGGAAGACCAGAATTTGGAATGCTAGGGAGAAAACTCCTAAATTTGGTAGGAGATGATACCACTTCCTTTCTAAGTAAGTTTTTTTCCCTCTCCCAGGATCCATGAGTCTATGTTATAAATAAATAGAGTTAATTTATTCAAGGAGGAAAGAAAATCAAAGGAGAAGGAATTTTTCTACTCCACTCTTCAACCAGATACTGATTCAATCACGTTTTCTCTCAGTAACCCAAGTTTTACCCTGACAGTTTACAGTTAGCTACAGAACATATGAAGCTCTGTGTGTGTGTGTGTTTAAAATTTGATTCAAAGTAATACAACATTCATGCATCTCAGAGATCCAAGTGCTTTAGAGGAGAACATTTATATATTTTATATTGTGGTTATATTTGAACCTCGTCTGATTTTATGCCAACAGCAAATTCTTCCAACTACCCCTTCAACTTTCCCCCTTTCAAGATTTTTCCAGGCCCCTCCTGAGGGCACTTAAAAGCCATTTTTATAGCTTTTCTTCTGAAATATACACATTCATTCTTCATTCTGAGAAGTGCCCAGTGTTCTCATGCTTAAGTCAGGAGAAATATCTCAGAAAGGCAGAACGGCTGTTGCAGAACATATAACACATAAAACTAAGATCTTGTTACTGTATAGCACAGAGAACTATACTCAATATTTTGTAATAACCTATAAGGGAAAAGAATCTGAAAAAGAATATATATATGTATGTATAACTGAATCACTTTGCTATACATGTGAAACTAAGACAACATTGTAAGTAAACTATACTTCAATTAAAAAAATTTTTTTGATAAAAAAATTTTTTTTATTGAAGTTTTTAGGGACTTCCCTGGTGGTCCAGTGGTAAAGAATCCGCCTTACAATGCAGGGGATGCGGGTTCGATCCCTGGTCAGGGAGCTAAGATCCCACATGCCGCAGGGCAACTAAGCCCATGCGCCACAACTACTGAGCTTGTGCGCTTCAACTAGAGAGCCTGCATGCCGCAAGCTACAGAGCCCACGCGTCCTGGAGCCTGAGCGCCAAAACTGGAGAGAGAAAACCTGCGGGCCACAACTAGAGAGAAGCCCGCGCACCACAACGAAAGATCCCGCATGCCTCAATGAAGATCCCGCATGCCGCAACTAAGACCCAACGCAGCCAAAAATAAATAAATAATAAATCTTTAAAAAAAATTTTTTTAAAGATCTTGTTTTATCTCACAATTGTATAGGACATGATCATAACCTTGTAAGCAGGTCCCATGTGCGTTGGGTGCCCAAGAAGGAAGAGAGTATTTACACATTTGTAAGTTATATTTGTTAAGCCAATGTGTACTTAGCTATTTAGAACATTTAATCCCGGGTCTCCATGTACCCTACTTAATTTTATCTTTGAACTCAGTTTGGGGGAGAAAAACCCTAAATTTATATATGAGAACAATGGCAATGACATATCTATTACAAGCTGCGAACATGATGTGTTCTTCCCAACTATGCAGTATTAAGCTGTAACGACGAAAAGAAAATTGAAGACCATTTCAAAATTACGAAGAGTTTTAAAGCCAACTGGATTCTTTGAGATTGAGAGACATAAATTTAGAGCAGAGATCAGATGGACCTTTGGAGGAATATGTGTGACAGAGAAAGGGAGAGATTCAATTTCCTTTTTAAGTCAGCATCCAGAAAAGAAAAAGATTTATTCTTCTAACCTCATAATTACCAAGATATAATTTACCTGTAGCTGATTTCTTTCAAGATCTTTTGCTAAATACTACAGATTTTTTAAAGTACATGTTTCTAGATTGTGAACTAAATTAAAGATATTATCTTGGACACAAGCCAAGGCAGGATGAAGTGCTGGCGAGCAGTGGGCTGGTGGGGAGAACAGTCTTCCAAGGATAAGAATAGGACTGTCCTGATGCCCAGGGATCCCCCTCCCACAGGGATGGCCACGCCATGGCTGAGCACAGGCTCAGCCCTAATGGATTCACAAAACAGAAAGATACTCCAGATGCTTCCATTCATGTGGAAGAAGCTCTATTTCCATGACACTTCTGGCCTTGGTCCACCTCTTGCTCACTCTTCCCCTGGGAGCCACTCAGTTGAGTAGTGAATTTGCTGGCAGGAATTTGACATGCACTACCCTGCCTCTTTCTTTCAGAAGTGGACCAGGCCGTAGGGAGCCCGTGACTTACCGAGCTCCTCCGGAGACCCTCCCCCGGGGCAGGGTCTGGTTTAGCCTGAGACTGGAAAGTTAAGTCTGCCCCATGCAGAGATGTAGCTGTCTCATGGAAGTCTCACACTAACATGGACTCCAACTTAGCCTTTACCAGTATCATGAAGGTGATATTATATTTTGGTCTTCCATCTATTGATTCTTTGGGCTTATTTCTCAGTTTGTTCAGAATTCAAGCAAGTAAGAGGTGCTATTTATTATGCCCTCTTAAAGTCATATATCACAGCTATCTCATGTTGTGACCTCGAAAAGACTTTGAGGAAGATACAATTTTTGTTCATCTTACAGATGAAAAATTGAGGATCAGAAGGATTAAGGGACCCAAAGTCAACCACTTCTCACTTGTTTACTGAGTTTTATCACCGTTAGCCCTCTGATGGGAATGTGATTCTGCAGAAGGGACAGAACTGAGGTCTGATGATGGTAACAACTAGAGTCTTATAACCGATGATTACAGAAGGATACGTTTGGCTTCACAAAGGTTACCATGGAATTTGCCTCTCCTTGAGCATTTCAATCTTTTCTGTATTATCTTCTCTGTAATTTCTTGACAGCTGTTGAGTTGGACCATTATGCACTTTTTAGAAGTAAACATTTATTTGCCTTTCACTCCATTAGTATTGATTAGCATCTTCTTTGGTTCCTTTTGGAGGTTCTGAGGGAAAACCTGTTCCATGCCTCACTCCTGGTTTCTGGTGGCTCCCGGCAATCTTTGGCATGTTCCTTGTTCCTTGACTTGTAGCTGCATAACTCCAAGTTCTGCCTACTTCTTGACATGACTTTCTCCCCTGTGTCTCTGTGTCTCAAATCTCCCTCTGCCTTTCTCTTCTAAGGACACTCAACAATGAATCTGGGGTCCACCCTAAATCCAGGATGGTCTCATCTTGAGATCCTTAAATTAATTACATCTGCAAAGGCCCCTTTTCCAAAGAAAGTCATATTTTTAGAATCTAGGGGCTAGGATGTGGGCATATCTTTTGGGAAGGCCACCATTCAATCTATTACAAGAAGGAAGTTCAGAAATAAAGGCAAGAAATGAGAGGAGAAGGAATGATACTTCACCAATGACAGAACTTCTCCATTTAGTGCAAAATATACAATGGTACTTGGTCAGAAGTCCCCAGGAACCTGGCAGAGAAACATGTTCTCATGCAGCATAAGGTACTCCAAACAAATAAAAGATCAAGTGCCCTAAAAACTACCCACACGTGGGATCAGCCTTGAGTGGGGCAAAGGCATTGGCCAGGGTCCCATCCAAGATCCACTCTTATGGAGTCAAATGGCCTTCGGCAAATCTTTTCTCTCTCTTTGCGTCTGGAAGTCTCCATTTATAAAGGAAGGTAATTGGACTAGAACACTTTTAAACCCCATCTATGCAAATATTCCATTATTCTATACATTTAAAGGCCACAGATGTACTTAAACAGACGATTATATGAAAAACATATTTTGGTAGAAGATGCAACTGTTTATCTAGTGAACCATGTACAAAGCAGTATTTTTCCTAGAGCGAGCAAAGCAACATGATCCAGAAACATCAAAACAGCACATATTCTGAGAAATGGTTCCGTTTATACCATTCTGATCACACTGGTCATTAGTTTACAAATTATGTTTCGAGCTACGTTAAACTGTCGGTCTTCACTATAAATCAGGGTGCTTCTCATTAGGATAAACAGAGGCATGGCATGGATGACAGCTCCCTAATTGCCTTGACTAGTCCAAGAGAATAAAGTTGGATCAAATTACTGTGTTATTAATCCTCTTAAATTTTTTATTTGGGAAAATCACTATGAACCACTATGATGATGCTTCACCAGAGTCTGAGAGCAAATCAGTGCTTCAGATTAGCATTGTCAGGTTGGTCACATATGGCAGTTAGATGCTTCTGTTCCTGTCATAAATTTGGAGTCACCTGTATTCTCTGAACAAGACTTCCACCAGGGATAAAGAGAGGAGTGTTGATTACACTTAATCTTAAAAACACAAGATTCATTATGGTTCTGAGAGGCTCCTCCAAAATCACGATCATCTAAGTGTACAGTGATTAGAACGAGGCATATCGTTGGTATGCAGTTTGAAGATAGCAGTGGTATTTTTGAACTATGTATACAATAAGTCTAAAACACTTAGCTCTGAAATCTAAATCCCAACCTTTTCAGCCTTCTCTCCTGCTACCCCCCTTCCTTCTCTCCTCAAGCTTTAGTTCCTCTGAAAAATCCACCATTTCCAGAAAAAACCACTCCATCTGCCCCAGTGCTCTTTGTCATGCTGACCACTTAGTCTGCCTTTGTTCACCTTGTCTCATGATTAGGCCTATACATATCTTTCTCCTCTACTGGATTATAAGCTATCTGCAGGCAGGAACCGTTACCTGTTTCATCTCTCTATTCCCCAGTGTGCCATTGCGCTTAAAGCAAAAAGCCCGCCATGGCTTATTGCAAATAAACTCTCAGTGATATGTGAACTGCATTGTTGAATGTGGGTAATACATACCCACAAGCTTACTGTGGGTATTTACTTATTCATTTATTGTTTTTGTCTGCGTTGGGTCTTCGTTGCCGCACGCGGGCTTTCTCTAGTTGTGGGGAGCAGGGGCTACTCTTCCTTGCGGTGCGCAGGCTTCTCATTGCGGTGGCTTCTCTTGTTGAGGAGCATGGGCTCTAGGTATGCAGGCTTCAGCAGTTGTGGCACGCGGGCTCAGTAGTTGTGGCTCGCGGGCTCTAGAGCGCAGGCTTAATAGTTGTGGTGCACGGGCTTAGTTGCTCCGCAGCATGTGGGATCTTCCCGGACCAGGGCTGGAACCCATGTCCCATGCATTGGCAGGCGGATTCTTAACCACTGCGCCACCAGGGAAGTCCCTTATTGTTGAGTATTAAATGACAATTATATCCCTGACATACAATAAATAATAAATGGGGGCTATTAGAATTCTGCCAGAAATTAGTGAGGACTCTCTCTTCCCTATCTAATAGGGTATTATTCAATACAAAGCTAAGCAGATGATATTTTGAAGGTGTTCTGACTTAATCCAGATATTATATTATATCATATGAGTTTTTTCATTTAACATTTACTGGCTTCTATATCATGGGAAAGCTACTGTGCCCTTAAAGAGTTCATAGTCCACTGGAGGAAGAAGACACAGTAGATGCATGAATGCAAAGCAATGTTTTTGTTAGTTTCTTCAAACCAACGGATATTTATCCAAGACAACGTATGCAAAAAGCTGTGCTAACCACCAAACTAAAGCACATTTATTGTTAGTTGTTTGAAATGTACTTAATATTCATGTAACTGTACACTGAAAAAGTAAGCTTTCCAATTTTTCTTATACTTATCTTTTCTTCTGCTTTCGTTATTGACCAAATCTAGGGTCCTTCGCCTGGGATAGAAGTCAGGGGATTCATGAACTTGATAGGGAAAAAAGTTACAAGTTTATTTTCACTAATATCTAACAGAAATTTAGCATTTCTTCCAGTTATGAATGTAGGTCACAAACCACAGCAGGAGAAGCAGTACCTGTGACTTTATCACTAATAGAAATCACAGGTATTTTCATGTTACAATTGTTGCAGATATGTTGAAATAACTGATATACTCATCACAACTTTGAAATTAACTGTAGTTATTTGATCTGCTGTTAGGCTTGATATTTAATGCATGAATAAAGTACATGCTTTACTATATCACATTTTTAAAAAAATTTAATGGCTATATTTCAGTGTAAGTGTTTTAAATTTTGTAATCCTACACATTTTATGGGATTTTTTAAAAGGAATCCATAGGCTTCATTAAACTGCCAAAAAGATCTGTGGTACCAAAAAAAAAAAAGGTTTAAGGACCTCGATCAATGCCCTGATAGTAGTTATTCTTAGCACACATCTGAGATCTTTCTCTGAGGTAACGTCCAAAGGCAGGGCTGAGCTTTCGGGCGTAACCGCACGTGGCCTGTTCTCCTGCTGCGGAGCAGTGATGGGAGCAGGTGTGAGAGCACGGTCTGTGCCTCCACCCACGCCCCTCCCGCCGTGTGCCTGTCCTGCTCTGATCACCCATGAGAGGAAGTGGACCCATCTGCAAGTGAGTCTGGGCCTGTCTGTGTGTGACTTGGCTTCAGTAACAGAGAATGGAGTTTAAACATAAGCTGCACCATTTGAATCAAAACCAAACCATACACACTGCAGGAAGAAACTGACCCAGGTGTAGCCAGAACCACCTGGGAATCTAGGTGAACCATAAGGCAAATGTGAGTCATCGATGAAAATTGGTTAGTTCCCAGAAATAAATGTCAATAAAATATAAAATAACATCATCGCATAAGAGTTGGAAAAAAGGGCTTCCCTGGTGGCGCAGTGGTTGAGAATCTGCCTGCTAATGCAGGGGACACGGGTTCGAGCCCTGGCCTGGGAAGATCCCACATGCCGCAGAGCGGCTGGGCCCGTGAGCCACAACTGCTGAGCCTGCGCGTCTGGAGCCTGTGCTCCGCAACGAGAGAGGCCCGCGCATCGCGATGAAGAGTGGCCCCCGCTTGCCACAACTGGAGAAAGCCCTCGCACAGAAACGAAGACCCAACACAGCCAAAATCAATCAATCAATCAATCAATCAAACATACGCATCTGATTCAAGATCCTCATTAAAAAAAAAAAAAAAAAAAAGAGTTGGAAAAAAATCTCTTCTTGCATGAATCTAGAGAGATGGGATTACTATTCCATTTTACAGATGAACACTTCAGAATGAACAAGGGGACTTTACCAAGTCACACAGATAGTAAATGAAGCAGCCTGTCAAACATAATTAGGGAAGTGACTCTATAGTACAGTATTTCCACCTCTAGTAACAATATTTATCATTACAAAGAGCATCTCCTTGCCTGAAAGTAATGAAACACTCTAACCATCAACCAGAGGAGTTTCTTAACCCTTGCGGGGGGGGGGGGGTGGATTTTTAAAATGTGGGTCCAATTGTAATGGAGAACACTTACCTCTGAGTTCACACACCTGGACACTAGGCTAAACTAGATGACTGTTGAGCTTCAGAATTCTGTGCTTTGGGGTTGCTCTGTATCTCCCAGCAAGGTATGAAAAAGCCAAATATAATTAGTCTAGATCATACTCAAGTGGCCCCTGAAGGCTGGAAGTTCAATTACTTTCCAAAGATCATATACTAAGTCAGAGTTTCCAAAGGCAAAAATCAGTGACAGGTATAAATGGGTTCCTTTCCCAAGAGGGAAGTGGTAATTTACTTCCGCCTGGTGAGGGCAAGGTCTGCATCCATGAAACAGCAAAGAACAAGGGCATCTGGCTGGTGAAGGAACCAGCTCTTCACAAGAGTTCTACACACTGTTCCCATTCTCACACCACTAGTCTCTTAGTGTGTCTTTGCTCTTTTCACTTCTGAAATAGCTTCCCTCTAATCTGGTACATCTACAGAATGAAAGCATTTTCATTTAAATTAGTGCTGTCAACAGGATGCCTTCCACAGCCACAGCTTGGTCATGTGTAGTCTGGAACACTCACAGGAAGAAGCCCCAACAGAAAGCTGATGGAGTTCCAGACACACAGAGGCCTCCAGTAACACAGACCCAGCCCTTGAAGGACTTTTTGGTGCCTGGAGATTTCTAAAATGATGTTCCAGAGGTGAGAAGGGGCTTCTGTAAATCAGATCTACCAGGGCAGATCTAAGCCCTAAACAGGAATCTGCCTTTCCCATAGTGCCTTTACCAGAATTCTTGCCTCAAAAAGCTTTCACGTTGAATCTTACATTTAGATAAAAGATTTCAAAGCAAACATGTTATTACTCACTGAAAAAAAAATATATTGATTCCCAGCCACCTCTGAATTAGCATCCATTATACTCATCAAGCCAAACCATCAGCAGTATAATTAAATTCTGGCTTACCTCTAGCCAGGAAAAAAAAAAAAGGCTACTATAACATTTAGGCCAACAGTGATTTCCTCTTCCCAGAACTTTAATTTCCTCTGTCTATACCTTGTCTCTGCTGGACACTAGGAAGGCCCAGAGATTATCTCTGCTAGATAAGTATGTGCCCTGAGAATTGGTATCTATCCGAAAATCTTAATGATTTTCAAATAGATGAAAACCAACATTATCAGCTCTCGGTACCAAGTGCTTTGCTTCTCTTAGATTGAGTGTAAAGCACAGTCAACAATGAGAAAGGGAACTGAAACAGATCATTTTTTTCATCCATTCTGAAATGAAATGCAGATCATGTTTATCTCAGGGGTTGGAAAGGGTGTGAAAATTAAGGGTGAAACCCTGGACAGAGGTTATGTGAGGAACTACTGCAGTGTAAGTAATAGGACCTATGAAAGTAGTCGGAATCTTTTAAGTATTTAGTAGCTATTAAATGCCCCTCACTGATACTTCTTTCTGTAAAAGGTAATGCATATGGTTGTTCTGTCATCCACTTTCAGTGAGGGGCATTGTAAGGAAATTCCTGTGGGTTTAATGTGGGAACATTGAGCATTGATGAGAGAAATTTCTCTCAAGCCTTGAACCTAAGAAAAACTGTTTTCTCCTTAATAACTAGTTTTTTTTCATTTAGGCATTTTGAATCTTGCAACCAATTGCTTTCCATCTTTGTTCGGGCCACAGGCAAGCCTAGTGCCAAATGTGCGGCCCACCTTCAGCAAGTGAACAGAGCCATGTGACATGCATTTGCTGTGTCCTAATCTTGCTCAGCCTTAATCTATATTCCCAAACCTAATTTTCCTTTTGCCTTGATTTTATCACCCATTTCTTTTTATCCAATTGTATTATTAAAATAAAAATCTATGAAATCACCTCAAACCTTTTTAGAATGAACCTGTTTTTACAAGGTTGTTCTGTTAATGTTATTAATGTTAATGACTGCCTGCTATAGTTAGGGGGCCTGAGGTAGAAGAGACCTCTTTCTTAAAATGAAGGACAAAGCCAACATCATCCTTAGTCTGGAAAGAATTCTATGGCCAAGTCAGACCTTATGTTAAAGTCCTCTATGATTTCTGCAGCAGCATAATTTCACTTAAGAACTAAGGGATCCAAAAAAAGTCTCTGATTTGGGTCCTGTGAACCACAGAGTAAGTGGCTTGCCAATAAATTTGCCTGTTCCTCTGTAGGTCCACCTCTAGGAACTAGCTCATTATTCTCTCTCCCATATTGATCTCACTTGCTTCCTTCCCTTAAGAATATAAATGTATTCAAGTCTTGCTCATGAACAAAAGAATCCTACTTTGATCCTACATAACCTTCTAGCTACTGTCCATTAGCTTTACTTTCAAAGTCAAATTTCTAGAAAGACTTTTGTGACCCTTACTTTTTCCCTCTTCTTCACTCAGCCCATGGGAATCTCACTTCTACCCCCATCATTCCTCCAAAATTTCTTTGCTGAAGATAACCAGTGGATAACTAGTACTCAATTCCAGCAATCGAGTTTCGACATTCATCTTACTTAATCTTACTTAATACATACATTCAGTTTACATACTTATGACTTACCTAATCTGAAACATTTGACACTGAACTGTTTTCTCTTTCTTGAAGCACTTTACTTCCTTAGATTCTGAGATACCACTCTTTCCGTGACATCTTTCCATCTCTCCTTGCATGTTCCTTTTCCTTTGCCTGAACTTAAAATGTTGGTGCCCCTTGGGGATTTATCCAGGGTCCTTTTCTTTCATCCATATCCTTGACTTCAACTACTCTATGTTTTCCAAGCCCATATCACTTCTGGCTTAAACTCCAATCACTTGGCCAAATTTCTACCAGTTATTCCCTTGGATCTATTTGAAAACTCTTAATGATTATAATTAAATCTAAAAGTACCTCACATCTTAATGATCTTAATAAAACACAGGCGCCTCAAACTCAGCAAGTATAAAACTGAACTCATCATCTGTTGTCTAAACCTGCTCTTGCCTCCTGCATTCCCTATCTTAATGAGGATACCAACATTCACCCAATTATCTCTTCCGTGTCTTGCAGTACGTTTCTCATTAGCCACACTCCAAGATTACAGTGGACGAACACTAATTCCTCTCTGTTTCCTTCCCCGTTTTCCTGGCACAGAAGTCATTGAATATATGCCTTGACATGAATAGAGGTAAAGCTACCTGATTTTCGGACTGTACAGTCAATCAGGCAGGGGGAAAAACTCTCTCGACCTTGTTTTGGGGATGTGAGGCTACTCCCTTTCCAGAGGCAAAGCATAGGTAGGACACTGAATGCTGTCCTCTTCCCATTTCCATTGGCTTCATAATTAGTGGAAATTCCTTCCAGAGGGTGACAATAGGTCATTTGTCTCAATTTGGGGTGTTGAAATTTTTTATCTTTTTAGTATCTTCTGGATACTTTAGTAAGAAATTTTGTAGAGCAGATTGCCTTAGGAGGTGCTAGGCAGATACCATGTAATGTGGGCGTTCTCCATCATCATTTCAATAACTTCTGTAAGCACCATGAAAGTGAAGACAATGTGAACTGGAGTCATGAAGAAAAAAATAGTCAACTGAAACAGGCCCACAGAAGACCCAGATACTGGAATTAGAAGATAGGGACTTTAGAATAACTATGGTAAATCTGTCAAAGGAGCTACAGGAAAATGTGGGTATAACAGGTGAAAAGATAAGAAAATTCACAGAGATATGGAAATTAACAAAGAACCAAAAACAAATCCTGGAACTGAAAAAGAAAATATCTGAAATTTAAAAATTCACTAGATGTGATTAACAGCAAATTGGACAATGCAGGGAAAAAACACTGAATGTGAAGGTGGATCAAGAGAAATTATCAAAATGGAAGCAAGATACAAAGAAAAAGATTTAGAAAACCATGATCATTGCCTCAGTGACTTATGGGACGATACCAAGCACTCTAAAATATGAATAATTGGGGTCCTAGAAGAAGAGGATAAAGAATGGGGTAGGAAAAGTATATATGCTGGGAGTCCCAAACCCTTCAGAAGAAATATCAAGAAAACTATATTTAGGCATATCATAGTCAACCTAAGAAGATCCCAATAACGAAAACAGAAAAATTTGAACAAAATAATAACATAGCATTGGATAATAACCTGAAGTATGAAATAAATATCCATGCTGGTATGTATAAATGATTGAATAAATAAATAAATGGCGGGGAAAGGATAAGCCTCCCTACAGAAGAATTCCAAATAAATTATCCAGATACCCCTCCCTCAAGGAGGTGGAGCTTAACTCCCTACACCTTGGAAAAGGTAGAAAAGTAAATTTACAAAGAAGAAACTTGGCAAACGCTACCTCGGCCAGGTGACCAAGGTTAACATCATCACTGATGAGTCATGTTGATTGTTCGTACCCCTGAGATGATGTGATGAGACTGGCACTTCACCTCTGTAGTCTTCCTCCAAAAAGCCATAATCCCACTCTAACCATGAGAAAAACATGAGACAAACCTAAACTGAGGTAAATTCTATAAAATACATGACTAGTACCCCTTGAAACTGTCATGGTGATTAAAAAAACATAGAAAGTCTGAGAAACTGTCACAGACTGGAGGAGGGTAAGGAGACATGATGACTAACTGTAATGTGGTATCCTAGGTGGGATCTTGGAACAGAGAGGGGATATTAGGTGAAAACTAGTGAAATCTTTACCAAGTGTGGAGTATAGATATTAATAATATCCCAATGTTTGTTCTTTAGTTGTGACAAATGTACACTAGTAATATAAGATGTTAACAACATAAGAAACTAGGTGAGGGAATATATGAATTCTAAACTATCTTTAAAACTTTTATACAAATCTAAACCCATTTTTAAATAAAAAAATTATTTAAATTTAAAAAGGGCAAACACATAAGCAGAGTCTCAATGACTTACGGGATAGCATCAAGCACTCTACTATGTGAATAACTGTTGTTCCAAAAGGAAAGAATAGAGAATGGGTTTGGGAAAGTATTTGAAAAACTACATGCTGAGAACTCTCCATAACTCCAAATAGGAACTATCACAAGAAAATTATATCTAGGCACACTATCACCAAACTACTGAAAACCAAAGAAAATCCTAAAAGCAACCATAGTAAAAATGACATTACATATAGGGTAACAAAGATAAAAATGACGACTGACTTGACAGAAATATTGCAAGTAAGAGACAACACAACGAAATCTTTAAAGTACTGAAGAGAAAAAAAAAAAACCCGTCAACCTAGAATTCTATATCCAGCAAAAATGTTCTTTAAAAATGAAGTTAAAATAAAAACGCAGGAGAAGTTGTTACCAGTGTAAACACATTACATTAAAACCTGCTAGAGGAATTTCTTCAGGCTGAAGGAAAATGACGCTAGATGGTATCTCATGAGTTAAAAAGGGAATCACAGAGTAATTAGAAAATATTTCAAACTAAATGATAGTGAAAATACAGCAAGTCCAAATTTGTGGCAAGGAGCTGTTTATGAGGAAATTTTTAACTTAAAATATTTATATTAGAAAAGGAGTTTTCATTTTAATATGTTGGAAAATGAACAAAATAAACTCAAAGCACATAGCATAAAAGAAATTAGAAAGGAATGGAAATCAATGAAATGGAAAGCAAACAATATAGAACACAATAAACCAAAAGTTGATACTTTGAAAAAATTATCAAAATTGATAGGTTTTTTTTTTTTCTAATCAAGAAAAAAGAGAGAAAACACAAATGATATCAGCAACATCACTACAAATTCCTAGGCACATTAAAAAGATAATGAGAGCCATAAAAAAGAATGAAATTTTGCCATATACAACAACATGGATGGACTTGGAGGGTATTATGTTAAGTGAAATAAGTCAGGCAGAGAAAGACAAATACTATATGATATGACTTATAAGTGGAATCTAAAAAATAAAATAAATTAGTGACTATAACAAAAAAGAAACAGACACAGATGTAGAGCACAAACAAGTGGGGAGAGGGAAGGGGGAGGGGCATGACAGCAGTAGGGAATTAAGAGATACAAACTATTATACATAAAATAAATAAGCTACAAGGATATATTGTACAAAAAAAGTTCATAAGAGAATATTATGAAAGACTTTATGTCTATAGATTTAATGACTTAGATGATATGGACAAATTCCTTGGAAAATGCAACTTGCTGAAAATAACACAAAAAGAAATTTAAAATATGAATAGTCCTTTATTTATCAAAGAAATGGAATTTGTGGGACTTCCCTGCTGGCACAGTGGTTAAGAATCTGCCTGCCAATGTAGGGTACACGGGTTCAAGCCCTGGTCCGGGAAGGTCCCACATGCCACAGAGCAACAAAGCCCGTGCACCATAACTACTGAGCCTGCGCTCTAGAGCCCACAAGCCACAACTACTGAGCCTGCATGCCACAACTACTGAAGCCCATGTGCCTAGAGCCCGTGCTCTGCAACAAGAGAAGCCACTGCAAGGAGAAGCCCGCACACTGAAACGAAGAGTAGACCTTGCTTGCCACAACTAGAGAAAGCCCGTGTGCAACAATGAAAACCACACACACCCAAAAATCAAAAAAATAAATAAATAAAATTTTAAAAAAAGAATAGAACTTCATTAAAAAAGAAAAAGAAAAAAGAAATGGAATTTGTAATTTAAAGCCTTCCAATCAAGAAAAATTCAGCCCAGAAACTTCCACCAGTGAATTCTACCAAACATTTAAGGAAGAAATAGTACTACTACTTCATGAATTCTTCCAGAAAATAGAGGACGAAGACACCCTGCCCTGCTAGTTTTATGATGTCAACATAACACTGACACCAAAACCTGACAAGGGCATTACAAGAAAAGAAAATTAGGGACTAACGTAGGGGGCCCGGGTTCGATCCCTGGTCAGGGAACTAGATCCTGCATGCCGCAACTAAAGATCCCTCATGCCGCAACTAAGACCGGTGCAGCCAAATAAATAAATAAATAAATATTTTTTTTTAAACAAATAAGAATTCCCTTGTAAAAAAAAAAGAAAAGAAAATTACAAGCAATATCCTTCATGAGTATAGGTGCAAAAACCTCAACAAAATACTAGCAAAGGGAAGCCATATGATTGTCTCATTAGATGTAGAAAAAAGTATTTGACAAATGTAACAGCTGTTCATTAAAAAACAACAATAACAACAACAACAAAACACTGTCAGCACCCTAAAGAAAATAACATCCTGATTTTGATAAAGGGCATCTATGAAACATTAATAACTAATATTTAATGGTGGAAAGGACTCCAAATGCAGACCTATTCATAAGCTTATCAACTAAGTGTAGGTGAGTTTTCTTCATCAATTGCAAGCCTAAGCTTCCACTCCAGTATAGGCAGACATTAGGTAATGATATTACTTCTGATCTCTTGTTTATGCTTATCCACCCTACAGATCTTTTATTCTATGAATCAAAAGCAGTGACAACCTGAGCTTTGAGAATATCAACACAGGCCCCTAGCTATTGATGCTTACACGGTACCTGCATCTTAGTACCACCTAGAATGTCAGGGTCTAGGGATACAGCTTTAGACATGATGAGAGGCAGGTGTGTGCTTTGGAAATAGAATAGAGCTCCATTTGGTTCCAGGGTGATGTCACCAAGATAGAAGCATGGGAGACCTGAGCCTCTGTCTCCCAACAAAGATCAACAATTAGCTATCTATGAACACAAATAGCTCTGGGAGAGCTCAGGAGTCTACTTAAGAAACTTCAGTAACACAGTGGAACAAAAATAACCAAACAAAAGGGAAGAAAGAGCAGCTTCATTTTGTCTGCATTGTCCTCTTCCCCAGGCTTGCACCGCTCAGCACCAAGGGAACTTCCCAGCTAGACAGAGTCCCCCTCACTGGGAAAGAGATATCACAACGAACTACCGATTTCCCCACCCGTTCAGGGCACTACGTGAAGGACCCATTTGGTTTTCAGCCCAAGCTGAGATGTTCAGAGACAGGAACAAGGAAGAAAAGCAGGGGCTACCAGGCAGTGGGAGTGACCGCAGTTCCCAGTGACCTGCTCTGCAGATGACCCAAGCAGCTTTCCTTACTGAAGAAACCAACAGGCACCGAGGTTCCCCTGTAGATTTCGCCCTACATGTTTCTACATCACAGATTGTCTGAGTCCCTCCCCAATCCCTCTCCCACACTTTCTCCTCTAACCTCCCCAACCCTGCCAGCGCCCAGGATGTGCACAGGAATCCAGCCCCTACCTCTGCGGCTGTGGAGTGCAAGATGCCAGCCTATACCCCCAAGGATGACCAGTCTCCTGATGCAGGCAGATTTGGGCAGTGGATGACAAGGGCCAAAGCTTTTCCATCAGCCTGAGGGTTTTGGTCTTAGGAATCCTTTTAACATTCCCAAGGTAAGAATGGATTGGGGAAAAGGGAAAGTATCAAAATAAGACACAGATACACATTTTAGAAGGAGGCCTTAAAAAGAGAGTTACACACACACACACACACACACAGGCACACACACTCCTAATCTTTGTTTTTCCAGAGCATAACACTCCTACTTTTCTTGCACTGAAGCCACATGCACATCAACATAACACAGCAAACACTTCTAATTTCAAGACCTGGAGTGAAACTAACAGGAAGGCACATTGTGCAGCTGACACGGGCTGGGGGAAGACAAATAGAGAGCCATTAAGAACTGTGCTTTAATTCACGCAAATGTAATTAGGTTTGGAGAGTCATCATTTTATTAAGCAATCAAGAATCCATAACTAAACTTTATTCTGCACAGTTTAATTCTCAAATATGTACTGTCCTTAGAATATTTAGCTCCCATAACAAGGAAAGAGTTTTGGGGATAATTCTCATCTCACATAAATGAAAACCCAACTTAAATAACATGTTTAAATTATTCTTTATGAAATATATCACTCTTCCCTGGCTTTCAAAAGTAAGGATCCCTAAGTTTGCTGATCTTGTTCAGAAAACATAATACCACAAGCTTCTTGGTTTGAACATTTCATATTCATATTAACATGGCTATCATATTTATAGAATCATAACTTGACATTTACACCAAGATTTTACTGATTTGCAGATACTTAAGGTAATTAGATTCACTAGTTATTTTTTAAATATTAAGGAAATGGCCAAAGAAAAATATTTTTAGATTTTAAATTATTTATGACCCCAAAACTTTTCAAATTCATATTTTGAAAAGACGATTACATTTATTTACCTCCTAGACACTTTTTTTCACAACCCCCTATCCTGCCCTGACTGTCCAAAAAATAAAGACTTTACCTACATGGAACTGCCAAGTTATGCCAACTAAAATGAAGAGCCTGGTTTTTGCTCTGTAGATTGGCCTGTTTCACAGATTGCTGAACTCTGGTTCATGGGAGCAATCCCCTACGAGGAGGGTTGTCTGGAGGGAGAAAGTGTAAAAGGACGAGACCCTCACTTCTTGCATTATACACAGCCCTGCGCTGTGTTTTTGTTGTGAACACTGCTACTCAAAGTGTGGTCTCCAGACCAGCAGCATCATTACCATCTCCTAGAAAGCTTGTTGGGAATGTAGACTCTCCAATCCCACCCCAGATCCAGAGAATCAGGATTTGCCTTTTAATGCTATTCCCAGGTGATTCATTGCACATTACAGTGTGAGTCTCTGAGGAAATAAGCCTTTATTGTTGGTGTCATCAATTTTAAATAACTGGATACCTCTGTCTTGGAAGACAAGGAAAGCACTGGAAGGATAGAGAACTTTCAAATTCTTTCTAGACCAACTTCTTTAGTACTTCCCTGTATGTCTCATAGCCACACTTTAGCAGATCTTAATGCTTTTCAAAAGTTGGAGGCTTTGGACATGATTTCAACAAAGGTAGCTAAAACAAGTCAAGTATCCAAAAAGGTTTGGCAGTGCTTGGCAAATCTTCATGTGTTTTGCCTGTTTGTTTGTTTGTTTCAATTTGTTTGCTTCTTGTTCTTTGTTTTGTTTTGCTTTGCTTCCTTAGTTAACCCTCCTCCCACGGTCATCTGAAAAACAGAGTTTCTGATTCCTCAAGGGCTGAAAAACAGAGTTTCTGATTCCTCAAGGGGGCAGACGTTTACCACGATTCTGTAGCATGAATGGTCCTGGAGGGCACCTCAGCCATAGGCTCAGCAGTGCAAACAAAAATATTTGAAGACTATCAATTATTCAATCTAGTTTTAATATTGGAATTGGCTTGGCTAATTTTTTTAGAAAGTGACTTAAGCAGTTGTAAGATGACTAGCCCAGACATTAAAAAACAAAGTGTTTTTATGCTAAATTAATTTCAGGGGCTAAGAATCAGGCTTGGATTTTGGCCCCATGTAGGATCTCTGAATTCCTTAGATTCATTTAGACTCTTGTCCCCTTGCTACGTGCTTCAGACAGTATCTCATCGAACCTTCCCCTAGCATAACACTTAGCACACTTTCTCATAATTACTTGTTCCTCATAGATTGTGGCCTCCGTGAAGGCAGGAACTATGACATATTCATATTTGTATCACAGGGACCTAGAACAACACCTAGCACATAGTAGGTACTTAATAATTATGAGTTGAACGAATGAATAAATGAACATAATTGATAGAGAAATGGTGGTACTGAAAGTAAGATAAGCAGTCTAAACAACTTACTAAGTATGAAATACTTATAAAAATAGATGGAGTATAATATCTTTAATTTAGAGCCCATTCATTCAGAACTTGTAAAATATATCTTTTGATTAGCCTATATTTTATGCTCTTGTGCTATCTGTGAAGAAGAAGCAGCAGCAAGATGGGACAGATTTTATTGATTTGGCAGAATTTAGGAAGCATTCACTTATACACTATTGATTAGTTAAATTATCACTTATGTTTAAACAGTAGGTCAAATACTATGAAGTTCTATGCACAAAAACAGAACTTTGACTAGTAAAGTTCCTTCCTCTAATGAGAAGAAATAAAATTCATTTCTTTAAATACAACAAATTCTAATTAAGCCTCTCCATAACTGAGATTGTTCTTCCTCTGAGCAGTCAAATATGGGGAATTTTTATTATAAGTAATAAGAAAAACAACATTTTCAATGTGAAGCGAACCAACACTTTGGTTCCTTGTCGAACTGAAGCTTCTCCTTTGTAAGTTCATAACAATTGTCAACGTCTATTTCATATTTTGGCGCCTTGAGCTCCAATAACCTGAATATGTAGACAAAGAAAAGTTGTCAGTTTCCGTACCGGTAATGTGAAGTGTGTTTTTGTTAGACTTCAAACACTTCTATCCTTTGTGAGTTAGAATCCCAGCTGAAAATAGACGGCACACTCAAACTGGATAACTGAGGAGAGCTTAATAAAGGGACTGCTTTACAAAGACATGGTCAGAGTGAAGAAAAACCAAAGGGGATGGTGAAGCACCAGAGGCTAACAAAGTGGGGAGGCCAGCCACTGACACACCTTGTCCTGAAGGAGCAAAGGCAGGGGGCGGGGTAGAGGGGAGGTGATTCTCAGCACTGGGAGAGAACTAGAGCTATAGCTGTGGGACAAGGCTGCAGGCAGGGGCTGTGGCCTTCACAGAAGGAACGAAGCCACTGCCAACCCACTCCCCTGCAAGAAAGGAGGTGATACAATAAATGTTCTGACCTCACTCTCTTTCCACCCTTGGGTCTCCTGCTGGCGCCTCCCCTTGATCCAACCCAACAGAAAGCCAAAGGGCAAGAGAGCCTAGTTGATGCAGACCCAGGGGCCAGCCTCCTAGGGCACAGAGAGAGCAGTGGGGGAAGGGGAGAGAGCGGATTTGATGGGTGAGACAGAGACCGTCCACTATGCATACCCTTTCCAAAACTCTTCCACTGCGAAGAACTTATAATCTTATTCATGAACTTATTTTGCCATACACATTCCTAAGAATTGATTGAAAAAAGATATGTATAACAACGAATTTTCCAATAACAATGACATTTGGTAGTTCCTAACATTATTTTCATAGAAGCACAAGATTCATTGATTCATTCACTCAAAGATACGGTAAAGGAAAGTTTTCTATCTCCCTGAAACCTGCTGAAATGAACTAAAAGAATGAAAAATTGGAAAGAAAAATTGATCTACTATGAAACCAGCAAAGAGCTAAGATTCTCAAATCACAGACTATAAGAATTATCTGCCAAAAAGAGTATAAGTTTTATTAAATCAATGGACAACCCTAAAAGGTGATCTATACCTCTACACATCTCAGTAGGTTTTCAAATTTCTCTATACGTAAGGAGAAAGTTCAGAGAGGCCCAGGGTTGGAATGGTGGGGCGTGGCATGGGCGAGTGACATAGGGGACAGGGGGAACGTCTGTGTGGAGGGGCTGCTTCCACACCAGAGTGGCGCAGGAGGTGACACGGAGCCTTCTATCTTCATTATCTATGAAAGCTTGAAAACTTAAAAACTAAACATAGATAACTAGTCTGGAGGCAAGAGATGTAGGAAAGAGACGAGAATAACAATTACCTTTGCCGATGAATTGCCCCCTCCCCTTTGTTTGGGATGCTAAACAGAGTCAACCACGTAGTGATAAATAAGCACCAAGTAGCTGTCTGTCTCCCCACCCAAACACACACACACACATACACACACACACACACACAAAGTGAGCTGGGATGTCTGACCGGTCCGAGTGATCTGCTCACTCATTACGAGGTATTTTTAGAGCAGAAGACATTGTAGAGTTGTAAGAAATTTTTATGAGACAAAATATCTAATCTAAAGTCACTGTCTTCCCCAAACACTGCCCTTATCCTTGTCACTTACTCTTGGGCAAATAGCAGTTTTGGCTAGAATTACCTCCATTTGGAAATGAGTAATAAATGCAAAGTTGTCAACATGCACGGATTCTATATACTTAACTATTATTTTTAAAAAGGAGAGAAGAGATTTACAAACAAAAGGCAGATAAATATATTTCAGAAAAATGACACAAGAAATCGATGAAATTTTCAGATAAACTCTTCTCCACACGTTCAAAGAAATTAAGGAAAATATAAACCCTTTAAAAAATCAGTGCAAAATGAACTGGCAGAGTCAGAAAATAAATTGAAGATTTGTTTTCAACAAAAACAAATAACAACAAAACCATTACAGAAGTGAAAGCTACATTAGAATGAGTAAGGACTAAACAAATACTGCTAAGAAACAGTTACCTAGGGGATAGATTTTAAAATGTAACAAGAGCTCATGGAAAAGTCAAGAAAAAATGAAAGCAATTCAAAATAGTTATGGTGGGGGAGTAATAGATATACCTGTAGCAGATAAAAAAAAAAAATTCTTTCTTTTTTTTTTTTTTTTTAATTTTATTTATTTATTTATGGCTGTGTTGGGTCTTCGTTTCTGTGCGAGGGCTTTCTCTAGTTGTGGCAAGCGGGGGCCACTCTTCATCGCGGTGCGTGGGCCTCTCATTATCGCGGCCTCTCTTGTTGCGGAGCACAGGCTCCAGATGCGCAGGCTCAGTAATTGTGGCTCACGGGCCTAGCTATTCTACGGCATGTGGGATCTTCCCAGACCAGGGCTCGAACCCGTGTCCCCTGCATTAGCAGGCAGATTCTCAACCACTGCGCCACGAGGGAAGCCCTAAAATTCTTAATTGAAGGCCAGGAAGAAAATACCTTTATAAAAAATAAAGGGGGGCTTCCCTGGTGGCGCAGTGGTTGAGAGTCTGCCTGCCAATGCAGGAGACACGGGTTCGAGCCCTGGTCTGGGAGGATCCCACATGCCGCGGAGCAACTAGGCCCGTGAGCCACAACTACTGAGCCTGCGCGTCTGGAGCCTGTTCTCCGCAACAAGAGAAGCCGCGATAGTGAGAGGCCCGCGCAACCGCGATGAAGAGAGGCCCCCGCTTGCCGCAACTGGAGGAAGCCCTCGCACAGAAACGAAGACCCAACACAGCCATAAATAAATAAATAAATAAGAGATCTTCTTTAAAAAATAAAAAAATAAAAAAAAAAATAAAGGAAAATATGAATCTTCAGTTCAAAGGAACATACCATTTTCCAGGAAAAACTGACACAATGACTTACAGTGAGAAATATCACAAAAAAGTTGCTAAACTTTGATGTTTAAAAATAATTCTATCAGCATCAAGGCAAAAAAAAATTGCCAGAGGAATTAATCAGGCTAGCTTCAGACCAGAGCAACACTCAAGGCTGGAACACAATGGAACAATGTCTTATAGAATTATGGGAGAATGGGGGACATGAGTCTATAATTTTATACACATTCAATTTGTTTGTTCATAAAAGCAACAGAAAGGCATTCAGAATATAACATCCTTGGGCCCCAGTTGAAAACAAAACCTTCAAACTGAACACTAAATCAACACAAAATGCTCAGGAAAGAGGAGGCCATTGGTGAAAGGGCTGGTGGTGACCTGGACTCCATTTAGATCCAAGATGAAAACTAAGCCCACAGAGCATAGTCCTGCCTCAGGACCTTTGCAACTGCTCTTCTTCTGCAATGGGTCACCCTCTCATTGTTCAAGTCTCTATTCAAACTCTCAAATTCACCAACTCAGAAACGTGTTTCCTGACTACTCTATCAAAAGTAACCCTCCCTTGGGGGTGGGAAGGGATGGATTGGGAGTTTGGGGTTAGCAAATGCAAACTATTATATACAGAATGGATAAACAACAAGGTCCTGCTGTATAGCACAAGGAACTATACTCAGTGTCCTGTGATAAAACATAACGGAAAAGAATATTTAAAAGAATATATATATATATGTGTGTAACTGAGTCACTTTGCTGTACAGCAGCAATTAACACAACAGTGTAAATCAACTATACTTCAATTTTTAAAAAAAGTAACCCTCCCTCATCACCCTCCAGTGTCCTACTGGGTTTTACTTTTATTCTTAACATTTATTACTTCCTGACATTAACATATATATATAAAATATGTTCTCCACTATTAAATAGAAGCTCTGTGAGGACAGGACCTGTTTCAGATTTGTTCACTGCTGTAATCTCAGTGCTTAGAACAGTGCCTAGTACCTAAAGGGCACTCGACTGAATGAACTGTGAGAATTATGTTTACAGTTCAAAACTGCAAATGTTGAAAACTTTGAAAATGTAAAACCCACAATATAACTGCAACAAATGGTAAATGGAAGGCTAAGTGATGTTCTCTCATTTCCTCAGCTGTCAGAATTAAGGAATCAATCAAGTCTAAATTGGACACACTCTACAATTTAAAGAGTTCCCATGCTATGTTCTCTTTGCTTTTTGGCTCCCAGCCTGTTCTAGAGAAATGTCTGGCAAAGCCTTTAGGTGTGGTATCAAATTAGTAACTGCATGTACTACAGTTCATGCTCACAAACATATGCTCTCACTCAACCCAACAAGGAGGGTAGCCAGCTACAATCACCTAGGACCCTCTTGGCTTGTGATCTAGATTTTTTTTCTCATTTTAACTAAGATGCTCTTGTTTTATTAAAACCAAACATTCTCAGGAATAAATGACTGTGTCTTTTTTTTTTTAACTCAGTGTCATTTTAAATTAGTGACCTTGGCTTATTCAAAATGATCAGATATTGGCACACGACAGTCTGGCTTTTTAAATTGATAATCTCACGCCTGGCTATGACACATTCATTTTAAATACCTTCAGAAGGAAAGGTGCAGAAAGCTCTTTGGCGGCTCCATGCATTTAGCCATGTCTGAACCACCATCCCCTCACTGCCACAACTCCAGCCACACCTCCCTTCCTCCAGTTCTTCCAACTCCTGCCTCAGGGCTTTAGCACATGCTGCATTCTCAGCCCAGAGTGCTTCTTCCCTCTACCTCTTACCTAGCCAGCTCCTACTCATCCTTTAGATGTCACATTAGAACTCAGTTCCTCAGCGGGGCTTTGCTGACCCCTTAATCTAACCTATGTCGCTTTTCTGTCATTTTCTCTGTGTTTTTTCCTTCCATGGCATTTATTGCACTATGTATTTATAGAGTCACTTGTGTTTACTGGTTTTACATCTATCCCTTCATTAGACTATGAACTCCAGGTGATGAGAATCATGACTGCTGTGTTTGACCAGTGCTGACCTCCACAAATACTTGCTGGTTACATGAAAAAATAAGAGGGAAGTGAATTTTATTCCCCCTTTTAATTTTTTCATAAACATAAGTTGGACACAGTAAGTAAGGAGAATTGAGTCCCTATCCCACTCACATTTAAGGACTGCCCTATCTAGGATGAGATTTGGGGAGGGTTTAGATTGAGGGGAAGAACAGGATGCGGCATATGGGAAATTTCAAGGTAGGATAGAAAAAGGTGCTATTCTGAAAGGGGATATAAAGAGTTAAAAAGCTAACTATATTAATGAAGCAAAGGGAGTGGGACAGAGAATAGATAGACAGTTGGAAATTCAGGAGGTTAAATGGAAGGTGAGGAGGGCTTTGGAATGTCACACGGGAATGGGAAAGCCAGGGCCAGGTCGTTAGAGGAGAAGGAGGCTGGCTGAGGCACCAACTGGGATCCTGTGGAGGGAGCAGAAGGGTGTGATGGGAAAGGCCTTTGTTCACAAGGAGTTCCAGGTGGGAGACTGGCACACCTGAAATAAAAGCTTAGCAGGGGACGGAGAGGAAAGGGAGGGAAGGTCTGAGGAAGTAAACGTACAAATACTATATACTGTTACACAATTATTGAACTCTCACACTCAAGTCTGGCAGATAGGTTATACATTAGAGTATTAATATTAATGTGAGATCGTAAAGATGAAAATTACTGCCCCAGCCAACAACCAGGGTACCCTTTAACCTTACACAGTGGGATGACCAGACCTACATTCAATCTCTTAGACAGTTTCCGCATCAAAATGGCAATGAGGAATGGGAATGGAGTGGGCCAGAGGCAAGTTGGCCAGCTTCTGCTATGTATTCCTCAAGCCTGCTGCGTCTTCTGGTTGAGTCTCTGCATCTACAATGGTATCTTAAGAATTGTGCTACTCTCAGTTGCCCTTGGGGTATTGAGTTTCTGTACCAATTGTCTGAAAAAAAAAAATTGCTTGCTGCCAACCTGAGACCCCATAAAATGTCAATGGGAAATGCTGGAGACCATAGTAATAATAATAGATAATAGATACTATTTACAGACAATTGATGCTAGTTATTGAGTTTAGTTTGTGCTAGGTTCTGTTCCAAAAACCTTGTATGTATCAACTGGTTTAATCTTCACAAAAATCACATGAAAGAGTTGTTATTATTACTATTTCTGTGTCCAGAAATGAGGCCCAGGCAGACTGACGTCATGTAGCAAAGTGTAGAAGGACTCAAACCTAGCAAACTGACTCTGGAACCTTAATCATTAGCTCCTTAAATTTGTACATACCTTACAATTTACAAATCTCTTTAGAAGAGATAGAAATATTATCTGATCCTCTCAACATTTAAAAATGAGTAAGGAACATCTTTATCTCCATTGTATAAATAGGGAAACTGAGGCTCAGAGACATCAAATTACTGCTGTAGGAAATCAATAGCACTAGGACCAGCCAAGGCAGAGGTTGAAATCTACAACTTCTCAATGCTAAAATGCCACACCATCTCTCACTTCTGCTTTAGTAGTCTTGTTGGGGAGGATTAAATTGCATCTACACAATCAGATATGGGGGAGGGAATAAAAGCTGCATCTAGGGTTTATGGGGTTGGCATGAAAGTCCTGATACCTGAAAACAGGACATTATCTCCAGGCTGAAATATGATTTCATACAGCGTCAGTGTCAGGGAGTATCCGTGGGAAGAGAAAGGAGGAGGAGAAGCTGACCAAGTGAGCAGATATCTAATAGCTGGCTCCCAAAATGACCCCTTATTGGAGCCTGTCGCCTGTCAGAGTGGCTCTGCTGCGGCAGCAACCTGGCAGAGTGACCAAAAAGCAACGCAAGGATGCAAAGGCAGAGGAGAGAGGAACCCCAGTCCGAACCTGCACGGGAGCCCTTTATTGTGTCTTTTCCGGTTAACGCCCCTCTTGCCTTCATGCCCTCTCCTCCACCCCTCCCATGCGGTGCCCACCGTGCCAGACGTTGTAATTCAACCCCCGGCTGCCAGTCCTAGGGTTCTGTCTCTTTTCTCAATTACCCCAGGAACAAATCAATTATTTGGAGGTCCTCATGGTTTCTAGTAGCCAGGGCATTGCAGCTCTGGCTCATATTACCCACTAACTCATCATCCTTCCATTACACGCTTCACACCCAGCCACATTTGCTTCTGATCCGCAGTGACACCCCCCCCCACTCTTTTTTTTTTTTTTTAACTGCAGTCCAATAGCGCTGACATGGTTAGGAATCGGAAGTAATGGCTATTGCGGCCAACTCCCTGAGTAGCGGAAGCTTAGAGCAGAGACGGGGAAGCCTAGAACGTGCCTCTCTCCTTAGCAACATCGTCCCCTCCAGAGGTCCTGCTGGCCAAGGGGCAGCGGCCAAAACCACGCATCCCGGGGCTCCTACCCCTTGGCTCCTGCCGCCGCGGCTGCTGCTATGGAAACGCCAGGCGTACACACCGGACTGAAATTAAACACTCATCCGGGACCGGAGCCGGGGTCAGCCTGCTGCCTCAGTCGCCATAGCAACATACGGAGGGGAAGGCAGCGAACAGCGCGCGCTGCGCGGGATACTCACTCCATCGCGGGGCTCCGGGCGGCCGGGCGCGCTGCTGCGGGGCTCTACGGCGCTGCTCGCCTCTGCCGGAGCCGGGCGCTCTGCTCGCGCGGCGCGCGAGGTGGAGCCGGGAGCGTCTCCCCTCCCCGCCCGAACCCCCTCCTCCCCTTGAGGGTTGAAAGTGAAAGCTCAGGCTCTCTCAGCTCCCAGCCTGCGAATAAAACGGGAAGCAATTGGATAATGTTGTTCGCTGGGCACTAGACAAGCCACTCCACTTAAGTGTTTGGGGAGGGAACGCGCTGGCAGCTGCGCGCCGGGCGATGTGGCCACCAGCGCGCAGGGCCCCGGCGCCCGAGGCGCCAGGTGCGCTGGCGGCTCCCCTGGGACGGGCTGCGCGGCCCTGAGACTCCGGGGACCGGTGGGAGGGGGAGGTGCGCGGCTGCGGCGGGTGGCACAGCCCACAGGGCGCAGGAAAACGATTGAGTCATTGGCAAGGTTGCAGCTCGAAAGTTGCAAGAGGAAGAAGCATCTGGCCTCTGCAAATAGCAAGTACTGCCCCCAACAGGCTGGGCACAGGTTCGGAAACGCAGCTGAGCCAGCTAAGTGGGCATCCATCTGAGTTTCCCAAGGTAAACTCCAGCTGCGCTGCGGCGCGTTAATGCGGTGTTCCATCACTTTGGCTACCCCACGCCCTTCTTATCACTCCACGTTCTGCGTATTCCCGCCTGCCAGAAAGATACTGCCCAGCGTTACTTTCCCTAATTGGTTCTTTGAAAACAAGACATACTGAATATGGTTTCCCAAATTACCACGGCCCCACCCCCACGGTTATAAGCCTCCCTGGGACATATATTCCCTCCCTACACCCCTTCTGAGAATCCTCTACTCCTAACGGTTTCCCGAGTGGGAACCTGGCTCCCCATCCAGGGGCCCTGCACCTGCTGCAGTGACGAGTAGATGAGACAAGCTTCAGGCTTTCATTGTATCTTACTGCCCGGCCCCTCTGTGAGTAGGTATCTGCTAGGTGCTGAGGATGCAACCCTAAGCATAGCCATCACGGTCCCTGTCTTGGTGGAGCTCACAGGCTAATGCAGAAGGACAAAGCACAGAGAAAGAAAAAAATAAACATCATCACAGGCTGACGATATTGCTATAAAAATTAAGTAGTAAAATGCTGTGATGAATGTTTTTAAATTAATTTGTGATGATTACACAACTCTTGAATTTACTATAAAGCATTAAATTGTACATTCTGGGTAAATACAATATAATTATATTTTATTATAGCAGTTAAAAAAATACTCTGATGGAGAATCAAAGGGAAGTGGACCAGCTAAGGAAAGGTGTTCAGGAAAGCCCGCCTGAAGGGACTGGCCTGAGAGGGGGAATGGCTAAGACATGCAAGCCACAGGGGAAAGGGCATTCCAACCAGCCATCAGCTTCTCTGGTGGCTCTAGATGGGGGAGAGCTCTACACACTCAAGGGACTGAAAGGAAACGAGCGCAAAGCGTTCTGGGTAGATTCACTCCCTTCCTTTCCCTCTGGAAAGTGAGCCACAAAGTCAAACCCAGTGAAGATTCACAGAGATATTTTGTGGAAAGAGATTATAGATCTTCTCCAGGTTTCCATTCAGAGAATCCAGTGTGAATTTGGAGATCAGAGAACTCTCCCTCAGCCCATGTCCCTCTGCAGCTACCATCCTATCTTTACTCTTCCCCTTCATAGTCAAGCCTCTTTAAAGGATTGCCCATACTCACCATCTCTACACCCTTACCTCCTATTTACTCCCTGTAGCATATATAATTAAGTTCAGCTGTGAGTAACCAAGAAGCTTAACCAGGAAACAGGTTTGTCTTTCTACCTCTTGTAAGTTCAGAGTCCTGGACCTGTTTAGCAGCTCTCAAAGAGCTAAGAGACCCAGACTCCTCCAAAATGTTGCTCTTTTATTTGTGGTGTCCCTTCCTAAAGTCATTTCATGATCCAAGTTAGCTGCTTAGGCTCCAGCCACCGTGTCTGCATCCCAACCAGCACAAAGGTGAAAGAAGCAAAGCAGAAGAGGCAAAGGAAGCATACCAGCTGCCTTTTAAGGAAGGCTCCCAGAAGCTGCCTCAGGACACTTTCACTTACATCTCTTTGGCCAGAATTAATTCACATGACCATATTCAGTTTCCAGGGAGCCTGGGCAAAGCAGTCTTCAGTCCACATAGTCAGAAGCATAGCATAGCCAAAAGTCAGGGGCTCCATTCCCATGAAAGAAGGGGAAATGGATACTGGGGGACAACCAGCAATATTTGTCATACTTCTTGATCCTTAGCATTCTAGCTTCTGCCTCCCGCGCACCACTGACCCTGCTCCCCACAGAGTCACCAATGCTGAATGCAATGGGCATCTCTCAGTCCTCTTCCTGTGTGACTTATGACCAGCATTTGACATTTTGACCATTCCTTTTTGTATTTTTTACTTTAAGTTGGGTTTACTGAGGCAGAAGTTACATACAGTAGAATTCATCCTTTCCAGGTGTACAGGTCTGTGAGTTCAGATACATTATACAGTCGTGTAACCACCACCGTAGTCACAATACAGAACATTACCATCACCCCAAGCAGTTCCTTTGAGTCTCCTGATAGCAATCCCCTCCTCTCATCTCCAGCCCCTGGCAACCACTGACTTGATTTTTGTCCCCATGGTGTTGCTTTTTCCAGAATGTCATATAAATAGAATCAAACTGTATGTAGCCTTTTGTGTTTGGCTTCTCTCACTTTGCAAACACTTTTGAGAGTCCTCCATATTGTTGTGTGTATAGGCAGTTCCTTTTCATTGCTGAATTGTATTCCACTGTACAGAGGCACAATTTATTTATCCATTCACCAGTTGATGTATATTTACATTGTTTCCACTTTGTGTCAAATACTAACAGAACTGCTATATACATTTGTGTACAGGTCTTTGTGTGAACATGTGTTTTCATTTCTTTTGGGTCAATACTAGGGTCACTCCTGTTTTGAAGCACTTCTTCTATGACACCACACTGCCTCGACTCTAGCTACCCCTTATCTGCTACATGTCTCTTAAATGTCGGTGTTCTGCTGGGTCTGTCCTCAACTCGCTGCACTTCTCACTGTGCCTACCCTCCCTGTGCAATTTCATCTACTGCTGTGGCTTTATTTACCCACTGACATGGTGCTCACTTCCAAAACTAAATCTCTAGTCCACATCACTCTCAAATTTCAAAACTGAATATCCAAAGGCCACTGTAACATCTTCACAAACACCTCAAACCTAATATGTCTGAAATTCACTCATCATTTTCACCTGTAAATCTCCTCCTAATACCCTCCCTACCTATCCTAACAACAGAGAGGGAAGTGTCCTCACAGAAACCTGGGCATTGTCTTTGATTCCTAACTGTCCTGACTTGCCGTACCCCGTCAGCCAGCAAAATTGATCCAGGCTACCTCCTGAATAGCCACAGAGCCATTCATTTCTCCCTATCCTCATGCTGTAGATAAAAAAACCTCCCTCCTGGCTTCCTGGCCTCCTGGCCTCCAGTCACATCTTGTTCCAACCCATTCAACTGAACAGCCAGAGCAATCTTCCAAGAACACAAATCTAATCATATAATCCCCTTGGCTAAAACCTTTCAATGGGCATCTCTTAACTTTAAGATAAAGGTTAAATTGAATTGTAGGTGCATCTAAGTTCTTTGAAGTTAGTAGATTGACTATTACAATTTTAAAATGCACTAGAAAAACAAGATTTAATATATTTTATAGGGCTGGCTTAGACTTTGTTAAGAGTTACAAACACATCATTTGCTATGTTTAATTTTAGGGAAAAAATAACAGGCTTTAGAGTCAAACAGACTGATTAAAGTTCCAGCTTGGTCATTCACTAGCTTTGTGATTTTGAACCTATTACTTAACTTTAGTCTCAGGTTTCTTTACCTATAAAATGAGGACAATAATACTTATCTTTAAAGGTTAGTTTGAAAGTTAGATTCAATATGTATACACTGCCTAGCACAGTGCCTGGTACTTAGTAGATTCTCAGTAAACAGTAGCTAAGTTATCTCATCATCATCATCATTACATTGTAACTTTCCTCTGAAATCTCCAATATTTTAACAGCCATCTTTATGTATCTTCATGGTATTCCTTTGAAGAGGTGAAACCAATACAGATACATGTACTTAGATGATCAATTTGTTTATTCTCATTGATTAAATGAGAATGTTACACTAGATGATATATTTATTTATTCATTAGAAATTTTACATATATATGCATATATATATATAATATATATAGTACAGCTTCAAAGTAGCAGGGTATGGCTAGGTGGATCCATTGATACACATTCTCTAATAGTTTATTCATTTAAGCTCAGCTCACCAGGTACTGTCAACACACCAAATACATATTAACGGACTTGGAAGTCAATAACTTAACAGAACCAAAGTCTTCAGCCTCCTGGTCTAAAAACAGAATGACCAGCTCTGAGACAGTATCTATCAGTATTTTTATATAGGTATAATTCATAAACTTTAGAACAGAAATTTTTAAACTGGGGATCATGGTGAGCTTTAGAAATCTGCCTGAGATTATAGGCAGAATTATGAGTTGGGGAGTGTGTGAGGGATAGAGAGTAGGGTGTCCATAACCTACACTGGGACCTCAGTGTTTCCTAATTCAAAACAAACTCTTAATATGACTACTTTAGATATAATTCTGAGCATATCTGGTTAAATGGTTTTCTGGTTTACTAGAAATAAAAACACACAATTAGAAGGTTGGAGAGAAACAGGAAAAAGTGTTACTTCAGGCAAAGTAACTTTTTACTTCAGCTAAAAGTGAGGAAGACAAGTGTGAAAATGGGCACAAGACAACAAAACAAAATAACAAAAATGTCAGTTTGGAATCCTTCAGTGTAGGACAAGCAACCCTACACACCACAGTAGCTCCTGAGACCATCATAGGATAATCATATTCAGCGATTTGTGTTAAAGACTAAATGGAATTTCAAATTTTTCCATGTATATTATTAGGTTGTTAATTTTATATCTCGCCTAGGCTGAAATTTTAGTTACTTGGAAAGTATACTCAGTGCTCATGTTCACTTTCCTTCCTTGTCAATGTTGGATAAATGGAGATATTATTATCATTTTAAGTCTATCTGGGGAGGAAGAAAATAAAAATAAGCACAGTCACTTTGTCAAGTTCTAGGTACCATTCCAATACATTCACAAACTCAAAGCAAACCATTAGATTAATAATTAAAATATAAAAACATCAGTCTTGGGCTTCCCTGGTGGCGCAGTGGTTGAGAATCTGCCTGCCAATGCAGGGGACACGGGTTCGAGCCCTGGTCTGGGAAGATCCCACATGCCGCGGAGCAGCTGGGCCCGTGAGCCACAATTACTGAGCCTGCGCGCCTGGAGCCTGTGCTCTGCAACAAGAGAGGCCGCGATAGTGAGAGGCCCGTGCACCGCGATGAAGAGTGGCCCCCACTTGCCGCAACTAGAGAAAGCCCTTGCACAGAAACGAAGACCCAACACAGCCATAAAATAAATAAATAAAAATAAAAAGTAAAAAAAAAAAGAATCGGAGCCTCTCTCCAAAGTGGCCCTGAATGATTTAAAATCAAATGCGTGATAAGGTGTGTCAACTCCAAAAAATTAATATTAAAAAAAAAAAAAAAACAAAACAAACAAAAAAAACATCAGTCTTTTAATTTGCTTGGCATTACTGGATTTCAACTGTACTCCTAGAAGTAGTATGTCCTGTGGAGCTTTACGTACTTTTTACATTTTACAACAAGGATCATTCTACCCTTTTACTTTCATGTCAATAATGTTACTATTAGAGCGATGTAGGAAAGAAAGCTATCTCTCACAGAAGCTGGGTATTTGTTCATGTGGAGCTGCTCATGTGTGTGAGGCGGGTATAATTAAACAGTTTACAGAGCTGCATTGATCTGCAGACCCCCCCCACTTGGTTTACAGAGCTGGAATTAACATCATGGACTCACTATTAGCCTTCATGTCTCACTCTTCTTCCACCATTAGTAAGTTCTCTCTGAAAATACGGCACTTCAAATAGCTTCTTGTGATTCTACTGAGGCTGGGTAAAATTAGCCCACAGATCGGGACAGGAAGGATGGCACGCAAAGAGCTCTTTTCTTTGGTTAAACATGGGCAAAGGTAATCTCTCTTTTTCATAGTCTTCTATTGATTTCTCTCTATATTTATGAGTCTGCTCCGACAAGACACCGATAGCATTGACTTCTGAGTCATGGATGATTCTTGCCATCACAGTCTATTGATGATGGGAGGGATTCTGGGGGTTACCTAGTCCAACAGCCAACACAAACTTCTATGATTGACCTGGGATCATCTTCCTTGTTGAAACACATTTATTGTTTTCTTTTAGCTCAAAAAACTGAAAAGGCCTATTTGTTTTTTGTTTTTTAGAATCCTCTCATCCACCCACAAGATGACGTATGTGTTCAGAACAGCCCATGATTATGCGTGTACAGATGTAGCGAGAAAACTTATTGCACCACTGCCAAGTCTGACCTATGATGGAAGATGAACAATGACCTCTCAGAGATAACCCAGTGCCACCATGGATTCATCAAGGGGACTTTGCCAAGGGAAAACTGCCCCTTAACCACACATGGGAGAGAAACCAATCCAATGTCACCCAGACACACTGCACACTGCTTAAGCTGAGAGCCAGAAGAGCTAGATGAGGTTCAATTGCTATAAGGCTATTAATACTAAATTTAGTATAATCTTATCAGCTCTCCTTTGCTGAATAAAGCTGGAGAAGCTAATTGGTTACTTGGTGGTATCTTTAAAGGTAGGCTTACGTATATCATCATTAAATACTTTCATCTCCTGATAGAAACATTAAATGTCAACATTAAAAGTAGCACTACCTAAGATGGACCTCAAGTGTTTTTGGAATATGCTTTGAGGAGGATCATTAGAAAGATGGAAACCATCCCTCTCTTCTGAGAGCTGGAAACCTGGATTTATCTTTGAAGTAGAATGTTCTTTTGCTCTAGGAAAAATGTGAGGAGAACATTTACTGATGCAAATGCAATCAAGTACCCATTAGACTGTAAGTCCTATGGGGATAAGGATTTATTTTTCCATTTTGTTCACTCATATGTCCCCTAGAACAGTGCCTACAGCACATAGTAGGCTCTTAATAACTATTTGTTGAATTAAAATAATGAGAAAATTCCTCTTAAGCAAGACCTCAAGAAGTTGTACTTTCTTGGATGTATCTTTTGTCAGATCCAAGTCTTTACAGTTGACGGTTCCCAAAGAAATGTATCTTTCTCTAAGTACGCATTGACTGCCCTATGCCTGTATAGTATTGTTTGTTTGTGTATATATGTTGCCATCTGAGGAATCAGAGACATGACTCATACTCATACACACACACACACACACACACACACACGATAGGCAGGAAAGTGTGCAGATCTGTCTTCTCTTCCTTTGATGCTGGAGAAGTTTTGTAAAGGAACTAGATAATGCTCTAGGCGGTACAACTTGGTCTAGATTTCGATGATTCCCCTATGATATCAATACTCAATAAACCTAGACTTTGGGAATATGTGTGGGACCACATATTATGTTTAGTATCTTTCAGGGGTCCACAGGACAAAATTCCATCCCTGTAAGTAGGGCAGGGTTTCCAGTGAAGGAAGGAGGTAGTCCCACTCTCAGTCACCCTGGGAATGGGTCAGCCTTAGGATGGGAAATCTGACCTGCAGAGAGCAGTGTTAACAAGGGTTAGGGGAAAGATACTGTGGTAGGAACTGGGACTACCATGATGCATGAGACATGGTGTCTGCCCCTTAAAGAGCTCACGGTTTCATGGAGGAAAGGCATATGTGTAATCAAAATTGAAATACAATGTTTTAAGTGTGATTACAAAGGTGAGGCGTAGTAGAGAAATAGGAAAATCTTGCTGGAGAAGTTGATGCTTGGGCTATGTCTTTAAGGATGAATAACATTTAACCAGAAGTGTGCATGTGTGCACAAGTTTGTGTGTATCTTGGTGTGTCTGTGTGTCCAAAGAGGTAGGGAAAAGTAGTGAGAAGACGTTCCAGAAAGAGGGACCAGCAAAATCAAAGACAAAGAAACAGGAATCAGCAGGGTGATGTCTACCTATTTCTGGCATTTGCTGGAGTAGGAGGCAAAGAGAAGGACCACAATATCACTCCACTCCAGAGGCCCCATTTACATACAACGCGGTATAATGGTGCCCCCTGGAGTTGTGGTCCTGAAGGAGGTGGTTAAAAGTTGAGGCTGGAGAAGGTCACTAGAGGACTTTGCCTGCAGAAGCTTAACTAAGGGACAGGATGACGTTGGCAAACACAACATCCCTTCTTACCTCCAAATCACAAGCAGAGCACTGTAACTGGAGACACTCAGGGTCTCTTAGTTTAGGATGGACAGCTAGTTAGAAGCCTGCTGCCACAGTTCAGACAAGAGATGATAAAGGTCTTAAATTAGGGCAGCCATAGTTGGCATGGAAAGGAAAGAGAGTCAAGAAATACGCCAGGACACAGAATGTGTGGGTAAGAGAAAGGCACCAAGCCTCATTCTCACGGCTCGAATGACTCACTGAAAGATAAGACCAACTGAGACAGAGCATTCAAGAGCAGCCTAGAGGTGCCACCAGGGGATTCTGACCTCAACAATCGAGCAGCTGATCCTCATTTCCCTCTGGGCCGGGACCACCTTGTACTTTGTTGTGTGACCTATGAAACACATTAAGCTGCTCCCGGAAGAGCTATGCAGAGAGGTCAGGAGAGAAGTAATATCTAAGGAACCAATGGAATTTAATTCTCTGCCAATCTGGATTGCTGTGAAAGTACAGTATCAGAAGACTCAGGGGAAAAATAAGTGATACAACCGATTATTCAAACGTTGTATTTTTGGTTATATGTTCATCTAAAGAACTAGGTAAGATACTCCCAATAAGAAATCATTTGATTTTCAGGGAGCAAACTTTCCATCATTAGAAAGACCAGTAAGTTAGTCCAGGCATCCTCCTAGCTACCAGTCGCCATTTGTCCCCTGTTAAATCTCCATTCGCAGATAGTTTTTAAATGTTCTCCTTTGAACTAAGTGAACTGCACCAACCTTTCCCTCCCATCACCTTTGTCAGTTACACTCACTGACACACCTCAAACCTCTGTAGGCCGGTATCATCCTCATATCATGTGAATGTCTTATGCAAACCCTTTCATCATAGTTTCTTGACCTCCTCAAACCCAACAAATTTACTTCCACTCCACTCAAGGCAGCTACACCCAGCAGATTTCACATTGAAAAGCCAAACACGAACGTAGCCCATTTTTAAAGAAAAGGTAAGTAACAGTCTTGTTTTACTTTCTCGGATTTCCAGAATCCACATTCTTCCATATCCACTTTTTTCCCCTCTACTCCTACAAACATACTGCACCATGAAAATAGCAGGGGGTACTGCTGGGTTGAGATCCAAACCTCAGGAAAGAGAAAGTGCAGTGGCACCTCCACGCTCTTCTGGCTGTCTCTCTCCCAGCCACGCTGGAGGTGTGAGCAGTCCCTGGGGGCACAGATTTGGTGAGCAGAAGCTGAGGAAAAGTATGGGACCAGAGCAGTTTCTCTTCTTGCTTCCCAGACCTACTATTCTTGGTCCCGGACCTCTCAGACTGTTTAGGAAAAATGGAAGTACACCCTGGCCTCTTTCTAATGAGTGAGAGAGAATGCTTCCACTTACATCTCCAATGTTTGCCCAATGAGTATGACATCAATGAAATGCCGACCTGGGCAGTGAACCTGAGTCCGTGAGAAGGTCCAAGTCTGGGTCAGGCTAAGATTTGTGGCCTGCAGGGAGTCAGTGTCTCAGTTAACCATTTGAAATAGGGTAATCTTTTTTTTTTTTACAGCCCTCTCCACTCCTTTTCTATCTTCTGTGCCATCTTATCTAAGATGCTAGCCAAGGATAGTTTCAGGCGCGTTTTTCAACTCAGCTCACAAAAGAGTAGGCATGTGTTTTAAATGAGTAAAGAGGGCCGGGCAGAGAGACAATAGGGAACCGTGGGGACCATACTCCACCTGGAAGTGGTACCCTCTACTCTGCCCCAGCCAACTACCACCATGTAGGAATATAGGTCTGGTGTGTCTAGATCTTCTCAATTTTCTCAAGGGAAACAAACAAACACAAAATCTTTATTTTTGTATAAAATCTCCCCCAAGAAAGTGGTGAATGACTACTAAAAATTTTTAAATAATCCTATGGCTCAGAGGGCCATATTTGGCCCTTTCCAACCCCTGGTTTAAGGGATCAGCTGCGATGAGTTTGAATTTCACAAACCACATGGATATTTCATAGTTTCCCTGTAGAGTCACACACTTGGCTACATGGCTATCTAGGAATCAATGGGCAGCAGGGGAGGCTTCTGGACTTCTGTGAAAGATGTTGGTTGTTATGAAGGAGGAGAGGTCAGGGCATACACAAGTTTTCTTGAGGGAGTTATGAGTTTCAGAACAAGTCAGAACAAGCCACTTAATGCAGATAAGTGACAGGAGGGGAGTAAGAATACTTCTTACCAAACTCATAGGTGGCAGCAATCCTTGAATGTCCCACCCACCCCCATCCTCCACTCCTTGCACGGAGATGACTGGCTCGAAGCCCACTCTCTTTGGACTGTATGTACCTCCGACGTACAAGACGGCAGCCAGAAGCCCATATGTCCCAAGTGTCAGACCCTCTGCCTAGGGTGGCATTTCTGCCTCCCAAGTTGTTCTTGAGGCCTCTTTGACTTACTCCCCGTTCTCCAGGCTCCCTGCCTTGACTCATGGTTCCAGTTAACGTTACAGATAACTTTTCCCCTGGCATTCTCTTTAACTTGACCTATAGCCCTCTGTGCCAGCATCTTAAGCAACTTACAAAGAAGAACTTGAGCTAAGTGTGTTTGTCTCCAACAACACAAATAACTTCCTCCCTTTTAATCTTCCATATTCATAAGCATCATTTCCACAGCTCTCCAACACCAAAACATTAGAAAGTGTTTAAGTTAAAACAAAAATAGTGACCAGGGGAGAGGCTGGATCTGAAAAGTGAAATTGATCTCAAGAACCTCAGAACCTCTCCCAGCCTCACAATCCTCCCACAGAGATTCCTATTTCCATGGAGGGCACTTAAGGACAAAAAATATTTTAAAGTTCCTTTCCTCATCAAATGAATCTCTGATGCTCGGATTTCAGACACTGTGACTGGTCTTGGGAAAAATATTTGGGTGCCGGGTAGTCTTTCAAATAATACTGATTTTTGAATGAATATTAAAGTTCCAGTATAAAGGAACAGATGGACCAGATCAAATACAACATTGTGCAAATCACAGGATTCTCCCATCCAAATAAAATGCTAACAACCAATGCTTTTTAGAATACTTCTGGGCTTGGACTTCCTGTGCTACAAAGCAAAAATGTTCTAGAATATGTCTTGCTTCTGTGCCATGTGTCTTTCAATTTCCTTATGAAAACGAAAGAGGCCTGTGCCCCCATCAGCCCCACAGGAGCCAGGTCAAGCACCAAGCCAAGTGCAGAATGCCAATCTTAAGAGGGGTGAGGGGAGGACACAGACTCGGGGGCAATCTGAGGTCAGAACCAGCAAACTTGAGGAGTGGCAAGGTGAGGATACCAAGAAACCCAAGAAAAAATGCGTAATCTTATGAGTGGCTGGATCTGAGTACAAGGAAGTAGACATGGTTAGATGGAGGGACAAGCAAGTCTCAGGGGTCCTTCTGTAAGCATTTCACATGGTGAGACCACAGGAGGAGTTTTCAGGTGTGGACTGTGTTGCTATTATTAGAGTTAAGTGTAAAGAGTAAGCGCTTCTGGGGCTTCCCTGGTGGTGCAGTGGTTAGGAATCCGCCTGCCAATGCAGGGGACACAGGTTCAAGCCCTGGTCTGGGAAGATCCCACATGCTGCGGAGTAACTAAGCCCGTGCGCCACAACTACTGAGCCTGCACTCTAGAGCCCGCAAGCCACAACTACTGAGCCCACATGCCACAACTACTGAGCCCGCGTGCCACAACTACTGAAGGCCGTGCACCTAGAGCCTGTGCTCCGCAATGAGAGAAGCCACTGCAATGAGAAGCCCGCGCACCGCAACGAAGAGTAGCCCCTGCTCGCTGCGACTACAGAAAAGCCCACGCGCAGCAACGAAGACCCAAAGCAGCCAAAAATAAATAAATAAATAAATAAATTTTAAAAATTAAAAAAAAAAAGAGTAAGCGCTTCTGAAAATTTGGACAGTTTTGGTTTTAACACACCTATAGCCCATTCTGCCTTGCCAGAATCCTGGAGCCCATAGGGACAATGGTTACTTGTTGGCATATCACATATTTGGGGCATTTTCTTTAGTTTTGACTTTAATCTTAATAACTAAGGTTTTCTTCAGTTGTTGAAGTGCCTCCAATAAGTCATCAGCTTTTTTTCTTTTATTTTGACACCATATCAAAATCTCAACCGATAAAGATGTGGTATATATTGATACATACAATGGAATATTAGCCACAAAAAAGGAAAGAAATCTTGCCATTTGCAGTAACATGGATGGACTTAGAGAATATCATTCCAAGGGAAGTAAGTCAGAAGGAGAAAGACAAATATTATACGATATAACTTATATGTGGAATGTAAAAAAAAATACAAATGAATCTACTTACAAAACAGAAAGAGACACACAGACATAGAAAACAAACTTATGGTTACCAAAGGGGAAAGGTATGAGGGATAAATTAGGAGTATAGGATTAACAGATATACACTACTATGTATAAAATAGAGAAGCAACAAGGATTTACTATATAGCACAGGGAACAATATTCAATATCTTGCAATAACCTACTATGGAAAATAATCTGAAAATATTTATATATATATAAATATATAGATAACTGAATCACTTTGCTGTACACTTGAAACTAACACAATATTGTAAATCAACTATACGTCAAAAAAAATCTCAACCAACCCTGAAGACATATCCACTATTGGCAGAGATGTTAATTCTCGAGCCTCTAATAGGTGGCTATCTGAATAGAATGAGTTACAGGTAACTATATATATAATAAAATATTTTAAAATTATAGTATTGATATATCAGAACAAGGTACACAAGGTTGTTTTCAATATATGAGGCTTTATCAAGTAATACCATATTAGGATTACCATCAGGGTTGAATACAAGGCAGGTCAAAAATGAAGATGGTGGCACAGACTGGAGATTGGTCATTTACAGGAAGATTGAACAAATAAGGAGATGCATGTGGATAATAGGAGCCAGGTTTCTCAGTGTCAGAGAATGAAGTAATAAATATAGAAAGGAAAAAAAAACAGAATAAAATCTGTGGTGTTGGACTGAAATTAGAGGTATTGGTGCTACCTCATGGTTTTCAATTTACATATAGTTATATGTAGAGATAAATATAGATACAAATGTGTGCACATGTAATACATACACACAAACATATACTCCCTACCTCCACCCACTGTGTGGGAGCAGTGACACCCAAATAAAAATGAGGACATCTAGTCCTCAGGTCTGGGTTTCTAGATGTCATTCTCCACTAAAAGGGACCAGTGCTTCTTGGAGAAATGTCTTGTTCTAGAACTGGGACTGGAAAAGTACAAGATGAGCCTGAAACAACTTATGGCAGAAAGCAAAGAAGTACTCAAAGAACGATGGAACATATTGAAAGGACTCAGGCACCAACCTGAACTGATTTGGTCTCAGGGGCCATGTTGGGGGCAACAGAAATAATGATAGAAACAGATTATAACCCACTGAATAAAAGAGAAATCCATGAGTCAATAGTGG